>NW_021628303.1:11029-20449 GCF_900005855.1 Plasmodium gallinaceum | reverse complement strand
AATATTTTTTTATGAATATACTAACAATACCATTTATTTTATACATAGTTCTGCTAAATTTAAGAAAATATTCTTTCAACCACAAATTATCTGATATTTTATTTCTCTACATGCAAAAGTTATTATAAGTCTTCTCATACATATAACCCTTTATATACTTTTTAATTATCCTGCATGTGACAACATTGCTCTAAAATAAATTCTATCATTCTCTAAATGGTTAATAAAAGGCTTTATTATCCTTTTTGGAAAATAAAAGGACTATTTATATGAAGAATACGTAGTTCATAATGCTCACAAAAAAAAAAAAAAAAAAATGATCAATTTTTTTGTTTATATTTTTATAAAAATAAAAAGACCGTCAGGAAAAAAAAAATTGATAAAAAAAAAAAAATCAATTGGAAAAATATATGTTACCTATAAGAATGAGATTAAAAAAAAAAAAAAAAAATGATTTTTTTTGAAAGGAAGTATGATTTAATTAATTTTGTAAGAGAAACTTTTACATATATAACAATAAAATTTTCACGTAATTAATATTTATATAATTAATTTGTATTGTCACTAATTGTTTATGTTTGTTAATTCAGCAGCAAAATATATTAATTGATGAATATAACTCATAACAAAGAAACAAGGAATATACATTTAATTAATGATCAATATTCAATGAGGATATAAATTTTTAATAAAAGTAAAGATTTTTATTAAAGTAAATAAATGACCATTTAAATTAAAGAATGCTGAATGAAGTAGATTACGTAATTAAGGAACCCTCATTCAAAGCATTTATAAATATATATAAATACATCAAAAACATAGAGGCAGCTCTACATGCTCTTTATTAATTTGTTTGTTCAGTACTCTATCATAGTAGCCGCACACCCAGTTAATAAACCACCAATACATAATAATAAAATTTTTATGTTTGTAATATTTATATAATATAATGTGTCTCATTAATTGCCTATGTTTGCTAACTTGAAAGCCGCTAATTTGAGTTCCTAAATATTATTCATAACATTATAAAACATATACATGAATTAAGAGTTAAGGTTCTATTAGGAATTTAATTTTTAATAAAAGCAGAGATTTTTATTAATGTAAATAAATATCTTTTAAAAACAAGGAATGTTCAATGAAGTAGACTATATATAAAACAGTTTAGTAGTTCATAGCATTGAAAAATTATGTTTAAATTCACTAAATTAGTAGAGGAAACTATAAGTGCTCTTTATTAATATATCTGTTCAATGCTCTAGAAATGTCAATGGATAGGAAATTAATATATCATTTATATAAGGTTATTTTATAACGAATAAAATTAGTAGTTATTATTCTACATGTTTTTTATTAATTTGACTATTCAATATACTATTAATTTATTTGAAAGGACAATTAATAAATTAATCATCTTTAATAAAAAAATTTAATTTCTGTATTTTTAATTTTTTCATTGTATATACAAGGTGTTAAGAAGATATAAATACGTGCATGTTGTAAATGAAGTTCTCTGTAAAAAATATAATTCTTTTTAGTTCACATCTATGTATATATATTTTTTTTATATTTTTAGCTAGATTTGCTTCTAAAAAAAAAATTTTATAAGTTCCCAAATTTCACATTTTTGCAGATTCACGTCACAACATTTATCTGATAATGTTGATAATTCATTTCATTAACCACCTTATGCACTTTATTTCTTAAGTTTATTTAATTAATGAAAGAAAAAAATTTAGATAAATGGTAGATGTTACTTAAGGTTGTCATTATAATTAAGGAATTATTCTATTTTGTATGAAATTATTACTTATTTAAATTGGAAAATTCTATTAAAATTTAAAACAAAAGGTTAACTATGATAAAATTAAAATTTCAACTTCAAAAAATTAAGATAAAATAAAAAAGAAATTGAACTTTGGATTATAAGTTGTAAATAAGATATTACAACATATATAGTTACATAAGTTATATTATTTAAATTATTTTAAAGATGTAATTAATGGTAATTTTATACATATTTCATTTACTCAATTATTACAATTTTACTATTAAGAATAATACATTGGCATAAAAGTAATAACAGAGCTACACTATATATTGATGAAAAATAAAAATTAAACTATTAAATGATATTATTAAAATCAAATGTAATCATTTTTATAAATATAAATGGAGTATAAACATAGAAATTACAATAAGAACAATATTATATAACATTTTATGTTTATAATTTTTTTGTATTTTATTTTAATGATTCTTTTAAAATATAAAGTTGAAATACAGGTAATATATATATTATATATCCTCTTTTTTGAAAAAATATATTATTTTATTTCTGTTTTTTTTTTGGTTAATTGAATAGATTTTATGGTATTTATATAATAAAATATTATATTTTTTATATATTTAACAGATATGTAAATTATAGAACATGCAAATGGATAATGAATTATCTTTCTGATATAAAAATTGATAAGAATGAAATAAAGTTTCATTTAAATTATAATAGAGACATCTTTGAATTAGGTTAACAAAAAGCAATATTTTGAAAATTATCTACAAGTAAATCTTTCATTTTATCTATACATAGGATTAATTTATAATACATAAAATACATACATTTAAAATACATGACAAATTTTAGAAAGAAAACTAAGGAATATTTCATTTGGGGCTATGTTATTCCACATCTTTAATAGAAGCAGAAATATATAAATATTAAAAGATGCTATCAACAATATTTATTTAATATTAAATAAAACAAGTAGAGAATAAAAAAAATTGTACATAGAAAAGTATCCTGAATGAGCTGGTCAGCATATGCATGGAAAATTTAAGAGCACAGCTGGTACACATTGGTTTGACACCTTGCGTCTCCTGAAGTACTTCTTTGCATATATTAGGCACAACAGATCTGTTTGGATCCTCTTCCTAAGAATGTGAGTGAAACATACCTGTACTGTTCTGGAAGAAGTACCTAGGAGAAGAGAGATATCTGATGCTTGTTTCTCCTTCTCAAAGAAAGGATTTTTAAGGAGAAGACACAGAGCAGAACCAAGTGCTTCTGGCATACTGCTTAACCACTGGAAATATTTTCATTATGAGTCACAGGTCTAATCAAGATTTTTTTTCTAGATTGAAAATAAAATTCTATGTAAGACTTGGGAAGGAAAAACATTTGTAAATACTGTTAGAAAAACTGACTTTCAGCCTCTTGATTGATATGAGTCAGGCCCACTGGATTAAGAAAACACAGAATGCCTCAGAGGGACATGAAGACATTTTGCTACATTTAGAAATGTTCACATTTTCTTCTTATCATTGATTAACATAAGATCTCATCTGAGAAATAGGTATAAAAATGATGTTATAATATTATTATTTATAGAATTATTAAAATTGCAATTATATAATATTCATTATATTAATTATAAAAAATAACCAAATTTATATTAATTTTATTTTAATAGTTATGTGCAACTAAGTATAGTAAAGTAATAATGTAATATAATAGCTACTTAATAGGTAAAAAAAAAATAATAATATCAAATAAAGTGGTACATGCAACAATATTTTTATAAACAAATAGTAACATATAGATAAAAAATATCAAAATAAGATGATATATATATATATATATATATATATAAATTTTACAAAATTAAATTTCTATAATATTTATTATAGTTTATAAAACATTGAACTTATTTTGATAATTATGTAATAATTTAATAAACTATTTAATTTTTATCAGTAAATGAATTCAAAATAAAAATATAGTAAAATAAATGCACACGTATTAATGGTTTATAATAAAGATAAGAAAGAATTAAAAGTTCTGAAAAAAAAAAAAATAAATATGAATATAAAATTCATATTTTTATAAAGAAATTTGAGTTCAAATTATTACAGTTAGATTAAGTGCAACCCAAAAAAAAAAAAAAAAAAAAAAAAAAAAAACAAATAAATAATACTACGATTTTAATTTTAATGAAAATAATAAGTAATAGTAACTGTAGGTAAAAAAATAATGTAAGAATTATAAGAGTTGTATTTATAAAAAAGATATATAGTAAGAAATACGAAACATTAAAATATAGAGTAATAATTTATATAAATGGGAACTTGGTATAATATATTAATAGTAGTATATAAGAAAGTTCTACCTGGCTTTTTAATTTTTGTTCGTATATTTTAATCCATCTCTAATATAAGAAGAGAAAGAAATAACAATTTTTTGTTGTTTAAATTAATAATAAATTTTTATTTTATTTTANAATATTATTAACCTTTTTAAGAACCAAAATTAGATTTATCACGTAATATAATAAATTACCTACTTATTTAGAATATTTAAGCAAATATATTAACTAGTCAAAATTATTAATGGTAAAATATAGCACTTAAAAAAAAACAACTCACACAAAACAAACAAAAGCAAAAAAGAAAAAGTCAACAAAGTCAATGCATACTCTTTGTTATTAAAAGAAAACGCTTAAAGAGAAGGATGAAATAAAATGTGGTGATGCATTATCAAAGAATGTCTCAGGTGGGAAATGGGGACTCTTGTCCTTTTATTGCACCCTGTAGCCTTCTTCCCTGTTTGCTAGTTGGCATTTTGTAGTACAGGAAGTCTTAGTGCTTGACTGCTTCAACAAATGGGTGCTGAGTGAAATACTGGGTGCTGTGTTCTCCAAGAGATGAAAGAACTGTAATGCATTTTCTGATACCTTCTGCATCTGACAGAATGTACCTGTTCTCATTAAGGATTAGAGTAGGGTAAGGTTTTTAGCTATGTGTTTTTCAAGAAGCTTCCAGCCATCTTATGTCACTGCAATTCTCATTATCAAGTTGGCCTGGATGATGCTGAATATTTTTTTAAGTTCTTTTGAGACAATCAAAGAAAAGTAAAACCAATTTTTTTTTTAAGACCAATGGGTACTGTAAAGATACAGAGGAATGTGGAAAGAACACGCACTCTTTTTTTGCTGTTGATCACAGAAGAATGGCTATATTGCTCTTTTTCTGTTTTTTTATAAGAGTTTCTCAGAAAATGACTTAGTGTCTTGCAGCATGTGTTTATCTCTAAACTGGAGAGATGTGGATTTGAAAGCTGGACTATTAGGTGGATAAAGAATTGGTTGGATGGTCCAGTCAGAGGGTTGTTGTCAATGGCTCTATGTCCAAGTGGAGGCTGGTCACGTGTATTGTCCTCCTAGGAGTTGGCCTGCTTTGGCTACCTATTTCTTAAATGCAGTTGATAGTCTTCCTATGTGACAACCACAGCTAAGAATTTACTTACACAGCGGCAGTGCCCAGAGGCCCTAGTAGAGATGAGCAATTCATTTACAAGATACACTAAATATAGCACTGTCTTGTATGACTTTTTCTTCTTAACGAACAATGGATGAAAGGAAATGAGAAATGTTATTTCCTTTATACATATGGAGAACTGAAAAATGATATCAATAAATGCACATGTAGGAAATAATTTAGATAATATAATCCTGTGATCATGAAAGCTCAGATGTACCAATGCTCAGATATCATGAAATACTTCATGGTTTGATTAATTCAATTCAATTCAATTCAATTCAATTCAATTCAATTCAGTTCAATTAAAACAAACAAACAAACAAATAAACAAAACTTCCTAATAATTCCTGGTGCTGTTCTTGACTATATTTTAGAGACATCCACAGTTAGGACTTAGTAGTCATCACACATTCTTGGAGGCTGAAATCATCTAACACTACAGACAGAGTTTATTTTCTGATATTTCATTTTCCAACTTTATTTTTTCTATTATCATTTCCTTTTTCCAATTTTCGCCTTTTTTTATAATTAGCTTTTCCCACTCTTCCAATTCTTTTAGCTTATTCTTATCACACTCTTTCTTTTTTTTTAGCGTTCTCTTTTCCCACATTTCCTTTTCTCTTAGAATTCTCTTTTCCTCCTCTTCTATTTTTTTTTTTTTTTTTAGCAGTTTCTTTTCACGCTCTTCCATTTTTTCTTTTTCTTCTAGCATTTTCTTTTCAAAATCACCTTTCATCTCTTTACTGCTATTATCCCATATCTTCTGCAACCTATCTCTCTCACGTTTAGCTTTCCATTTAGTAGTGCGAGCTCTCTATAAATTATTACAAATGATTTAAAATTTTATTTTTATAATATATATAAAGTTTATAATTATAAACCTTATTTTATTACAAAACGAAGGATAGAAATAATAATGATAGCTAACTGAAATATATTATACGACTTTTTATGAAGAACATTTATTGATGTAGCTGAATCCAAATTGATATCTTTAGATGGATTTTGAATGGCATCACATGAATTCAAATCATCATGTAATGGATTTTCTGGTATTGAAACAGTTGCATCTTTAATTTCCCTATGAGCGAAACCTGCAGTTGAATCTTCCTCATCTAGTGTCTCACAAGAATCAATGTAAATAATATCACTTAGATTAAGATCCATTTTTGGTATCTTTAATAATGTAAAAAAAATTATTGAGAAATTATATATTAGTACTGCATTTTGTACTATTTCTTCAAAAGGTAGATCTTTTTCTTCATATAAAGTCTTAATTATATAATCTAAGCTTTTATGAGAGTTTTCATTTATACCATTTCCTTGTGGATAATGTGCGCTAGTATGATACAATTTAACCTGTAATTCCTTTGTAACATAGTCATGAAATTCTTGACTAGTATAAATTGAACCGCGATCTGTTAAAATGCTTCTAGGGAATCCAAGTAAGGGTATCCATGTTTTCTTTATAATGCCAATTGCGTCCGTAGCATTAGGGGTTTTATTAGTTATATTAGTCACCATAAAACGTGAATGATGATATATTTCTACTTGTATAAAGTATTCTGTACCTTTCCATGTTTTAGGTTCTATAATATTGGTTAATAAAAAGCTTCATTAACCTTTTTGGCTATAAAAGGACTAGCTATGTGGAGAATACATAGTTAGTTGTGCTAACTAAAAAAAAAAAAAAAAAAAAAAAAAAATTATTGGATTTTTTTTTGAGAAATGTTTCTTTCGAAAAAGATAAAGATAAAAAAAAAAAATAAAAAAAAGATTTAAATGATTTTCTTTTTTTTAAGAGAAAGAAAAAAATCAGAGAGAGAGATTTTTTAAAGAAGATAATGATATTTTTGTAAAGTGTTTAATTTGCATAATATTTTTATATTTTGAATTTATGAGAGAAAATTTTATACATATGAAGGTAAAATTTTCATGTAATTAATATGCATATAATTTATTTGCATTTTTAATAAGTATTTGTGTTTTGTTAATTCGATAGCAATATAAAATGATTGCTGAATATAACTCGTAATAAATAAACTAATAATTATAATTAATTAATAGTTAATGTTAAATAAGTGTTTAAATTTTTAATAAAATAAGGATTTATTTATTAAAGTAAATAAATACTTATTGAAGCAAAAGAATGCTGAACGAAGTAGTTTATGATTAAAGATCATTCGTTCAAAGCATATAAGAATATACATAAGTAAAAGAAAATCGTAGAGTCATCTCTACATGCTCTTTATTAATTGATTTGTTTAGTACTCTAGCAAAGTCTCCGAACACCCAGTTAATAAATCAAATATCTAATGAAACCATATCAAATACATTCGGTTTTGATGAAGCGTGGTTATTGTTTGGTTTAAATTCCCTATTACACATTACATGAAAAATCAGACAATTTATGATGTATTCTTCAATATTGGTTAATGAAAGGATTCATTAATCTTTTTTGAAAATAAAAGGACTAGTTAAATGAAGAATACGAAGTTAGTCATGCATACACACACACACTTACAACAAAAAGTTAAATGATTTTTTTTGTTTGTACTTTTTAAAAAAAAAGTACAAAGACTTTCAGGAAAAAAAAAAATTGATAAAAAAATCAATTTTATAAAATATTTGTTACTAATAAATAAAAAAAAAAAAAAAAAAAAAAAGAAAAAGTTTTTTTTTTGGGAAGGAAAGGAAATGAAAAATTTTTGTGACGAATTTTGTAAAAGAAAATTTTATACATATAACAATAAAATTTTCATGTAATTAATATTTATATAATTTATTTTGTTTTTGTTATTAATTGCCTATGTTTGTTAATTCAACTGCAATATATATTAATTGCTGAAAATAACTCATAACAAATAAACTAGTAATTATAATTAATTAATAATTAATGTTAAATAATTATTATAATTTTTAATAAAAATAAAGATATTTATTAAAGTAAATAAATGCATATTGAAATAAAAGAATGCTTAACGAAGTAAAGCACACAGTTAAGAGTTACTCGTTCAAAGCATATAAAAATATATATAAATACAACAAAATCGTAGAGACATCTCTACATGCTCTTTATTAATTGGTTTGTTCAGACTATAGTAAAGTCCCCGAACACCCAGTTAATAAAACAGTACTCTAAAATAGCTACTCAAAAGCATGTACACTAAAAATAAATTTTTAATAAATTATAATTTTTTTTTTTTTTACATGTGTATCCACAATTCAAAAAAAAAAAATTTATCGTATATTTTTTTTTAGAAAAAATGAAAATTTTAAAAAATTTTATTTTTTTTTTTTTTCTAGAGAAGGCATTGTATGTGTAAATTATAACAAATATTATATTTTATTTAAGTTAAACGAATCTAAATTTTAAAAATTTAATTAAATAGTTAGATCAATATGCTCTCTATTAATTTCCTTCTTCAATAATAGCAAAGCCAATAAACAAGCAATTAACAAATCACCATGCAAGTTTCTAAACAAAAAAAAAAAGAGTTGTTAATATTTTTTGTTTTCTTATTGTAAGTTTTAGATAAACAAAAAAATATATTTATTTTTTTAAAAGATAAATCAAAATGTTCAAAAAGTAAAGAATTGTTGACAAAAAGCTTCTTGTAGAATATTTTTGCTTAAATATATATAACTTTTTATATTAATAATAATAAAATTTTCGATATTTGTAGTATTTACATAATTTACTATATATTTTGTTAACTATTTATGCTAGTTTGAAAGTAATGTATTTGAATTGCTAAATATTACTAATAACATTTTAAATAAATTATATATATAATTGAAAATGATAACAATGAGGATTTAAATTTTTAATAAAAATATGGGATTCTTATTAAAGTAAATAAATATCCATTAAAAACAATAAATTTTAAATGAAATAGATTATATAAACATAGTTTACTGGTTTATAATATAAATACAAAATTTTAATTAATTAACTTAGTAAGGAGAATTCTACATGTTCTTTATTAATTTATTTGTTCAATAATTTAGCAAAGTCAATGAATAGACAAATAATAAATCATTATAACAAAATTTTTAACATAAAATTAACAAATTAATACATAAAAAAAAGTGTAAAAC
>NW_021628303.1:8325-11021 GCF_900005855.1 Plasmodium gallinaceum | reverse complement strand
AATTTTTAATAAAAATATGGGATTCTTATTAAAGTAAATAAATATCCATTAAAAACAATAAATTTTAAATGAAATAGATTATATAAACATAGTTTACTGGTTTATAATATAAATACAAAATTTTAATTAATTAACTTAGTAAGGAGGATTCTACATGTTCTTTATTAATTTACTTGTTCAATAATTTAGCAAAATCAATGAATAGACAAATAATAAATCATTATAACAAAATTTTTAACATGAAATTAACAAATGAATACATCAAAGAAAGTGTAAAACAATATATATTAAAAAAAAACATATTATTTTTTAAAAATTTAAGCATAAAAAAAAAATTTTAATTTTAACTAATTTATATATATACATACACATTTAGATACATATGAGAAATTTTAAGATTTATAATTCCTTTATTTTAACATAGTTTTGCTTAAGTATTATAATAAATATGTTAAATATGAAATATAAATTCATTAATATTAATTTTATATACCTCTTGTAAGAATATTTTATCTTTTTAGTTAAAGTACTAATTATAACTTTTTAACATTAATAAATTTTTCCTAATAAAAACAGAAAAAATATAAAATTACACATATAATATTCAAATATTTTTATTTGTCTTTTTATTTTTTATAAATTAAAAAATATAAAGTATATATATAATATAAGCATTAATATACTTATATATTTTATAAATAACTTACTTCTCTTCTTTTTAAAATGCTTATATATATAGCACCAAAAAAAAACGAAAAGAATTAAAAAAGGCATAAGTGTCATTGCAGAGAGTGCAGATGCACTGAAATTTTTTTCATGGTGAACAATTTGCTGCCTTATTGGCATAACTTCTAACCTCTTTGCATTTGGCATTATATTTTTTATAGCACTAATTTCTTTATATTCACATGGAAAAAATTTATCTTTTGCATTGATTTCGCAAAAATATGAATTACATGCGAAATTAGAATCTATTTTTAAGCAACTTTCTGGAAGATATATAAATCTTCTATTTATTAGATTCATGTCATGCAAAAATATTAATTTTCCACTATAATTCGCATCAGAACACAACATATAATCTTCATTTTTTTTTTCACATATGGCATACATACAATTATGATCTGAAATGTATCTTGTTTTTATATGATGGCAGGAATGTTCTTTAATAAATAAATCCTTATATTTTGATTTAATAATTTTATGATTTGGTTTTTTTAAATGTTTCAAAGGTATATCATTTTTTTCACTAATAACATCATAAGAACTAAAAGAAAGTCTTATACCTAAATAATATATATCGAGGGATTCGCATAATGCTGCCGTTTGGTTTATATTCCTAAGACGGCATAAATATGTTTTAGTTGGATAGTAATCATTATATATATTGTATTCATATAGGAACACAATACCATCTTGATTATTGTCTGAAAGTATAATTATCCTAGAATATCTATATGGTCCATAACGTTCATATTTAAATATATTTCTTGAAATATCATTTGAAGCATTATTTAAAGGACGATATACTTTAACTAATTTATCTTCAAGATTACAATATGATTTTTCAAATTTATTTTGTTTTATAGAACATATACTCATACGGCATATGGCAGAGTCTTCTTCAAAATTTTCGCATCCTTCATTATATAAAAGTGCCATTTCTGAATGTAAAATAAGATATATATATTTTTCTTACTTTTTACTCTTTATGTCTTTGTAAATTTTTGACCTTAATATATTTTTGTAGAGCTATTTTTTTTTAATAATTCATTTTTTGTAAATTTTATTATATTTCCTATACAAAATATAGTTTCTAGTGCCATAGATAAAATTTATAAAAATTAAAAACTAGATATAATTTATTATTTAAATATTTATTTTTAATTATATTTCTTTTTTAAAAAATATATTTTTTCAAAATTTAACAATAATAGGATATTCTTTATTAATACTCATCATTCAGATTTTTTTTTTTTTATAAAACATATAATGAACGAAAAATTTTAAAAAAAATTTTGTCATGCTTTTAATATAAAATGATAATATCTATTCAAAAATTTTTCAAGTAATAAATTAATTTTTTTAAATAAAACTACAATGAACAAAGGATTTTAAATTTTTTTTTAATACATATTTAATATAAAATGGTGGTAATATCTATTCAAGAATTTTCTCAATAATAAATTTATTTTTTTAAATAAAATAAAATAAAATAAACAAAAAATTTAATAAAAAAGTTTTTATTATATGTTTATCATAAAATGGTAATAATATCTGTTAAAGAATATTTTCAATAATAAATTGTTTTTTTTTGAAGAAATAAAAAAAGAAATTAAATACAGTAAAATATTCATTTAAGAATTACCAAGAAAATTTACATAAAAATAGAATAATATTATTGTTTATATAACAATTAAAATTATAATTATATAAAATTGATTGTCAAAAAAATATATATAATATGATAAAATTTATAATAGTAGATAATTAACAGTGATATATTAAAAACTTATAACATTGCTTAGGTAAATAAAAAAATACAAGTGAAATAAAACTATGCATGCAATATCATTTTTATAAGCAAATAATAATGTATTAATAAAAAATAAAGAAATAACTAAAACATTATATATACAATACGTATATATATATATATATATATATATATATATATATATATATATATATATATA
>NW_021628303.1:0-8316 GCF_900005855.1 Plasmodium gallinaceum | reverse complement strand
TATATATATATATATATATATATATATATTTTTATTGTTATAAATAAAATATATCTAAATTAAGTTTGGATTTGCACAATAATAACAACAGTGAACTAATATTAAATTAATTTTAATGATTATGTAACTGTTTTATAATTTAGTTATATACTAATATTAATATTAAAATAAAAAAAATAAAAATATAGAAAAATTTGCTATCATAAATGCTTCCTCATAAAAAATTGGTGAAAAAATAAAAATTCTAAAAAAAATAAATTAAATTTAAATATTAAATTAATTTTTTTATAACGATATTTACGTGAAAATCACTATGGAAAGCAGATTAAATATAAAATATATGTAATTAAATGTTAAGCTTTGACAATTGAATAATAAAGAATATTAATAACCTTTTTGAATTTTTAATGTGGTGGAGCAAAGTAGAGAAGAGAGTTATATACATGCAAAATATTCAAAAATATACATATTTTAAAATACGTATATGATTAATAAAAGGTATGGTTGACTTTTTATGAAATAATAGCTAATCAATTATAAGGAAATAACAAGTTCTTACTCATACCTGCTACTTAAGAAAACAGATAACTAAAAAATAAATTTTTTTTATTATTCTTATGTTAATTTTTTTTTCTTTTATATTTTATTTAATTTCTTTTCTTCTTTAGATTATTGAAAAATGGGTTTTATTATTTGAGAATTCAATTTCATTAATCGAATTAATATTTGAAATAATGGAATATTAAATTCGAAGTTTAAAGAAAACAAAAAGGACTTAACTTTTATTAGTATTTAAATTTTATGTATTTTTAAAGATTTTTTAGTAATATAATTTTGAATTTATTATGTTATTTTAAAATATTATTTTGAATATAATCAATAGATTTAATGATAATTTATGCTTTTAATAAAAATAAATTTGTATTAAATAAACTTCTCTTAACTAATATTCTTTTATGTAAATTATATATATAGGATTTATTTTTTATATAATAGAGATATATTTTTATAACAGTTAAAAACAATAGAGACCACTCTATATGCTCTATATTAATTTATTCTTTTAATAATATATCGAAGTTATATGACAATAGATTAATAAATCATAAATACTCTATTTTATACATCATATTATACGAACATTAACATATTGATCTATTAATTGATTGTTCATCAAATATGCCAAGATATTAAGTAAAATTAATAAGGAGCATGTCGAATAGTCTCTATTAGTTTTAACCATGATAAAAATATCTCACTATTAAAGTAAATTTTATATATATAGTTTACATAAAAGAATATATATTGTTTTAGAGGAGTTTATTTAACTAATATAAATCTATTATTATTTTTATCAAAAGCTTAAATTATAATTAATGCTATTGATTATACTCTAAATAATATTAAAAATAAAATAATAAATACAAAATAAAATTATTAAAAAAATTTTAAAAATATATAAAATTTAAATAATAATAAAAATTTAAGTATTTTTGTTTTCTTATAAAATTTTAATTTAATTTTCATGGATTCAAAAGTTAACTCAATTAATAAAATTTAATTCCTTAATAAAAATCCCTTTAACAACAAAAAAAAAAAAAAAAATAATTTTTTTTTTAAATTAAAATTAAATAATCATAATTAACAAATGAAATTTGCAACATCACAAAATGAAAACATTGAATGTTCTTTTTTTAATTATCTATTTTATTAAGCAGTAAGTGTTAATAATTGATTTGTTATTTTTTGTATGATTAATTATCTACCATTTCGTAAAATATTAATTATATCTTTCATTAATCATTATTATACAAAAGTATTTGAACAACTAAGAAATCAATATCTCAATATTTGTATTTTATTAGATTAATAAAGAGCATCATTAAATTTTTTTAAATATTATTAAATATAAATAAAATAAAAAGATAGATATAAACGCTTCACACATTAAAAAATGTTTCAAATAAGTATTTAAAAAAAAAATGATGTTTAAGTATATGTTCATAGAAAAGAATTTCATAATGAACTTACTATTTTTTGAATAAAAAATTATAATTTATTAAATATATTTTTAAATAATTTTTATAGATTAACGTAATAGAATTATTTCATATATAATCAACTATCTAATTCAAATGTTTAGGCTCCTAAATAAGTTAAATTTAGTAAAACTATTTAAATCTCTTATAAATTTATTATTGTATTAGAAATAAATAAAATATTGTGTTATGTATTTTATTTAGAAGGTAGTAAAGTCATGTGATACAAGTTATTTATTTCATTTTATATAGTTTAATTATATAAAAATTAAATATTATTAGTGAAAAAATACTTTCACAATTAATCAAATTTGTAGAATTTAGTGTAATTTTGATTTGTTTATTCATTAATTGGTGAATGAAAGATATTATTAACTATTTTAGAACAATAGCTAATATCTACATGGAAATACACAAAGTCTACGATAAACATTCTCTAATTTAAAAAAAAAAATTATTTTTTTTTATAATTTTTATGAAGATTTTTTTTAATATTCCTTTTAGGAGATATAAGTTAAAATAAATTGAGTTGTGTTTTAATTTTTAAGTATTTTAATTAATTTGAATGAATAAATATAAATAATTAAAATTATTTTTCATGAAAATATTACTAAAAGTTTTTTACATAAAATTAGTGGTTAACAAAGATTTATATTTTTAATTATAAAAATATTTATTAAAGTAAATAAAATTCTCTAAAAGTAATAAATTATCAATAATGTAAACTATAAGTATAAATTTTACTAGTTTGTACTGTCATTGTAATATTGTAATTTTTACGGTCATTAAATTATTATAAGAAATTGCTTATAATCTTTTATAACAATCCAGTTCAGTACTCTAATAAAGTATTTACAAATCATGTTAATAAATCAATATACTACAAAATTCATTAAATAGATAAATAATAAATTACTTTTTTAACAATGGTTGATAAAGGCTTTATTAACCCTTTTAGAATAATTGTTAATAGATGTATTTAAAAAATAAAGATAACCATATATATTCATAAGTCGAAAAATAAAATAAAATAAAATAAAGTTATTTATTAATTTAGGTTAAAATTCCTTTTTTAATTTTTTTTTTTCATTTTTTTTTTTGTTAATTTCCAGTTAAAATATATTAATAAAACTTTTTTGTAGGTAACAATATATTTTTATTGTGAAATACATCTTGGTTTTATCATGTAATATAACTCTAATTAATTAGTTTAGAAAAAAATTAAATTGAATTTAAAATTTTTAGAATAAAAAAAAAAAAATGATTTTCTATTTATTTTTGTTATTAAATTCTTATATGTATATTTTTTAAAATATAGTAAATAATTTTAATTTAAACTTTGTTTAAGATGAATAAACACTTGTACTTAGTGTATATCTATTTAAAACACAAATTATAAGGAAAACTCTATATATTGATTATTAATTTATCAGTTCAATACTCTTATGAAGCTATTGAATGGGTAATTAATAAAACAATTATATGTGAAATAATTTTTTAAAATGAATAAATATATTAAAAATCAAGTTATTATTTGTCTTTTAAAATAAAATGAATAGAAATTTAATAATAAAAAAACAAAATTCTTATTTCTTTCTTTTAACTTTAATTTTAATTATTAATTCTTTCGCTAATTAGTTCTATTAAAACAATTTATTTACTATATATAAATATTATATGGCAATAATAGAAAAAAAACATATTTTTTTTAAATTAAAATTAAATGAAATATAATTAAAAAAATCAATTGATAAAAAAACATAAAAATTCTTTTTTTATTTAGGTAATTCTTTATACGAAGATTATTCATATTTTCTGTATAAGTAAATATTATCTTATAAAATATTTATAATATCTTTTATAACGTAAGCATATAATTTAATTATTATACCAAATTTTTGTACATCAGAATAAAAAGGAATACATGAAATATAAAAATAAAATTTTTCCTTATATCTTATATATGCAATTTAACTTAATGACTGTTTGATCCTTAATTTATTAATTGTGTTTTCAATGATTTTGTGTTTTATTAACTGGGTGTACGGTGACTTTGCTAGAGTACTGAACAAACCAATTAATAAAGAGCATGTAGAGATGTGTCTACGATTTTTGTATATTTATATATATTTTTATTTGCTTTGAACGAGTGATCTTTAATTATAATCTACTTCGTTCAGCATTCTTTTATTTCAATAAGTATTTATTTACTTTGATAAAAATCCTTATTTTTATTAGAAATTTAAATACATATTTAACATTCACTATTAATTGATTATAATTACTAGTTTATTTATTATGAGTTATATTCAGCAATCATTTTATATTGCTATTGAATTAATAAAACACAAATACTTATTAAAAATGCAAATAAATTATATGAATATTATTTACGTGAAAATTTTATCTTCATATGTATAAAATTTTCTCTCACAAATTCAAAATATAAATATTATGCAAATTAAACGCTTTACAAAAATATCATTATCTTTTTGTAAAAAAAAAATCTCTCTCTCTGATTTTCTTAAAAAAAAAAATTAAATCTTTTTTTCTTTTTTTCTTTTTTATCCTTATCTTTTTCGAAAGAAACATTTCTCAAAAAAAAATTCCAATCATTTTTTTTTTTTTTTTTTTTTTTTAGTTAGCACAACTAACTATGTATTCTCCACATAGCTAGTCCTTTTATAGCCAAAAAGGTTAATGAAGCCTTTTATTAATCACAGAGTTACCGAACACCCAGTTAATAAATCAATTCATGAAAAATAAAAATTAAACTATTAAATGATGTGTTTAAAAATAAATGTAGTCATTTTTATAAATGTATATGGAATATAAACATGAAATTACAATAAGAAAAATATTATATAACATTTTATGTTTAAAATTTTTTGTATCTTATTTTAATGATTCTTTAAAAATATAAAGTTAAAATATATATAATATATATATTATATATCCTCTTTTTTGAAAAACTATATTATTTTATTTCTTTTTTTTTTTTTTTTTTTGGTTAATTTAATAGATTTTATGGTATTTATATAATGAAATATTATATTTTTTATATATTTAATAGATACGTAAGTTATAGAATATGCAAATGGATAATAAATTATCTTTCTGATATAAATATTGATAAGAATGAAATAAAGCTTCATTTAAACTATAATAGAGACATCTTCATAATAGATTAACAAAAAGCAGTATTTTGAAAATAATCTACAAGTAAATCTTTCATTTCATCTATACATAAGATTAATTATAATACATAAAATACATACATGTAAAATACATGACAAATTCTAGAAAGAAAACTAAGGAATATTTCATTTTGGGTTATGTTTTTCCTCATCTTTAAAAAAAGCAGAAATATATAAATATGAAAAGATTGTGTGTACAATATTTCTTTAATATTATATAAAACAAGTAGAGAATAAAAAGTTAAATAAAATAAAAATGTTAAATTATATGAAATTTAGTTTAACAAGCTTCTTATGTAAACATTTAAAAATAAATAAGATACAATATTTTCAAAAAAAAAATTAATAATTACCTTATGTAAATGCTTTTTCCTATTATTATTTTTATATGTATTTATATTTTTCTTATTTTTTTACCTTCTTATGCTTTTATCTTATCAAATTCTTTTTTCCACTTTAAATTCAACCTACTTTCTTCTTCATTAACTTTTATATTTTCATCTCTTTTCCACATTTCATTTTTTTCCATCATGCTCTTTTCCCATTTCTTTTTTTTTTTTCTCATGCTCTTTTCCCATTTCTCTTTTTCTTTTCTCATGTTCTTTTCCCATTTTTTATTTTTTTCTCTCATGATATTTTCCCACTCTTTTTTTTCTTCTCTCATACTCTTTTCCCACTCTACTTTTTCTTTTAGCATTTCATTTTCGTGTTTTCCTCTTCTTTCTCTTCTTTTTTCTTCTAATTTTTTTCTTTTGTTTTTTTCCCATTGACTCATTATTATACAATGTTCTTCATATTTTTTCCATTTCTCATTTAATTCAACCACTTGACGAAAGAGCATTTCTCTTCTCATTTTTTCAAGTTCAAGTTCTGATAATGGTTTTTTAAAGGATATTCCTTTCAATTTTTCTTCTATAATATCCAAAAGCACCTTTTTTTTTTTCTTTTTTTTAACAGTTTTATTATATGCCTGTCTTGTACTTGGTTCATTCAAGGACTTAATACATTTTCCATTTATGCACGAATAATTCAAAAATTTACAGGATTTCTCTTCAGAATAATTTTCTCCATCCCATTTCCTATTAAATTGTTCCATCTCATAACTTGTCTTTTTTTTCCTTTCCTCTTTTTTTTTATTTAACTCTTCCTTCTCTCTATTTTCTTTTTGTTTCCTTTCATTCCATTTTTCCTCCATCTTTTCCCAATCATCATTCATCTTTTTATCCCTATTATTCCATTTATTCTGCAACCTAACCCTCTCTTTATGCTTAGCTCTCAATTTAGGAGAGTAAGTTCTCTATAAATTATTACAAATGATTTAAAATTTTTTCTTTACAATATATATAATGTTTATAATTAAATGAATACATAAAAAAAATGAAAAAATATGCATATATTTTTAATTATAAACTTTATTTTACCGCAAAACGAAGGAAAGAAATAATAATCATAACTAACTGAAAAATACTTAACAACTTTTTATGATGAAGATTCATTGATGAATTTGAATCCAAATTGATATCTTCAGATGGATTTTGAATGGCATCACGTAAATCTAAATCATCATATAATGGATTTTCTGGAATTGAAACAGTTGCACCTTCAATTGCCCTATGAGCGAAACCTACAGTTGAATTTCCTTCATTTATATTATGACTAGAATCAATACTAGTAGCATCACTAAGCCTAAGATCCATTTTTGGTATCTCTAAAAATGTAAAAAAAATTGTTGAGGAATTATTTCTAATATTTTTTTTAATGATTTTTAAAATAATTCCCCTTTTTTTCAGTAAGGATAATATACGTTAAAAACAAAAAATATGAAAATATAAATTAAAAAATAACAAATAAAAACTTATAACAATATGATTTTTAAGAAAAAAATTAGTTTTAAAATTTTTCTGTTAATTTTAACGGAGAAATATCTATTAAAAGCTAAATCTATAACAACATAAAAATTTTAAATTTTAAATTCTAAATTCTACACCCTAAATCATAAAATTATTAATTATATACTATAACCTCTTATTTATTATATATTTATAATTATATTTTTGATAATAGAAATGTTGTTTAAATAATCAAAAAATGATAAATTTTTAGTTAATTTTATATACTTCCAAAATAAATATTTCATTTCATTTTTTTATTTAATTTTTTTTTTTAAATTAAAAGAGAATAATATAAAAAATTATTTATAAATGCAAAAATAAAATGTTATATTCTGTTTTTACTTAAAATTTTTTTAGAATAGTTTATATTTAGATACAATTATATAGAGCTTTCAAATTTTTTTTTTTATTTTTATATATTTTTTTACTTATTTTTCTTTTTTTAAAAATTATTTATTAAAACCATGCAACTTTATCTTTGTTGAATTTATTACGACAGTGGTTACTAATTCAATAAAAAACGTTATGATAATTTAAATTAAACATTAGAAGGATTATGGTATAAACGAAAAATAAATATCACAACAAAATAGAAACATATTCTATAAATACATTTTTATTTTTATTTTTTTTTTTTATGTCATTTTTAAGTTTTTGTTTTATAATTATGTAATAATTATACATACTAAAAGTTTTTTTTTTTATCATTATTTAATTTTTTTTTTTTTTTTGTATTGTTTTATTATTCAAATGCTTACTTTAAAAACTTTAGCCTTTTTTGTTTCCTCCTATAAGTAATTTTTATTATTTTATAATAATGGATTTTATTTGCTCTTTTACCATTTTTAACATATTCATATTAGAGAATAAAATTAAATATAATAAAGAAGGATTAGTTAAATATAAAGTGCACTTGTAGGAAGTATATCATTATACTTTATTCAAAAAAGGAAGTTATGTTTTTTATTATAATCTTTTAATTTTAGATGAATATCAAATAAATATATCTTAAAAAATTAATTTTTTTTTTTTCGTTAATAAAGAATGCATATTTTTAGAAATAATTTCAGATAAATTTTTTATATAAACATAGGATTTATACATTTCATATTTAATAAAATAAAATGTCGATTGTAGTATGTTATAAAAATAAAGAATAAAAAAAATAAAGGATAAAAAAAAGATTAC
>NW_021628299.1:8010-9946 GCF_900005855.1 Plasmodium gallinaceum | reverse complement strand
AAAACTTGTTTCTAATAATATTTAAATAAATGGTATTAGTAAAAACATCTTATTTAGTGCATATTAGAATGCTAGGAAAAAGTTCACACATAAATGTGTGCACTAAAAAAAAAACTACTCTACCTAAAAGTAAATATTAGAAAAAAAAATATAGATATATATTATTATATTTTTTTTTGTTGTAACACTAACGTGGAAAAAAAAAATAATTTATTTTCTTAAAAAAAAATTTTTTATTTTTTTCAATGTAGATCATCTAAAATATTTATTTTTTGGAAGATTAAAAGTGCAATGTAAAAACGTTATATTCATGACATATTGTGTAAATTAATAACAATAATAGTTACATAACTCAATTATTATTTTATATTAATTATTGAAAGTGAATAATTTTTATTATATTTTAATTATAAAAAGATAAAATAAGTATAATTTTCCCTATGTGTTCTTTATTATTTTGTTTTCTCAATGCTACTAAAGTCATTGAACGAGTAATTAATAAATCAAGTAATAAATAGAAAAATTAATAAAGAAAATGTAGAACTTTCTCTACCAATTTAATGAATTTAAATATAATTTCGATGTTATAAACCTGTAAAGTGTAAATTATTTATCTCATTGAGAATTTATTCACTTTAATAAAAATCTTATGTTTTTATTAAGAACATAAATTTTCATTAATATTAATTTTTAAGTAAAAAAATATTCAATTATTACTTTTAATGAATAATTTTCTTTTATTCCAGTTCATTTTTCTTAAAAAGAGCAAAAAAAATTTAAATTATATTAATATTACTAACAGAGAAAATTTTACTCTAAAAAATATAAAACACTCTTATAAAAATATTTCTTCCTAAAAATTTTTTTTCTTTTAATAATTTTATTTTTTTCCTTTAAAGAAAATAAAATATATTTCTATAAAAAAATGTAAAGCAAAATATTGATTTTTTTTAGCTAGCACTTGTGCATGACTTATTAAGTATTTTCTTTTCATATATTAATTTTTATTTTAATAAGAGTCAACAAAGTCTATTTTTATCCAATTTTTTAGTTTTTAATTTTTATTTCTTGTTTTTATTTTATTTTTTTCTTCTTCTTTATATTGACGTAAAAATTTTTTATAATATAAAGGAAGATTTTTTGAAATTCTATCAATTAATTTTTTTCTTTTTCCATTTGTAATACGATACTAATGATCCAGTTATAGTGTTTCTAATTCTTTTTCAATTGAAATATTATTTCGATAAGCATTCAATATTTTATCTCTACATTTATATCTCATTTCATTTTCTTTTTTAAATAAAACATCTTGTACAATGTTTGACATAATATTAGCGTTATAACATTTAAAATACATATCCATTAAAAGAACCAATTCACAAAGGAAAATCTCCTTTTCATCAGATGGATAATGTTCTACACGTTTTTTAAAATAAGCTGATTTTTTATCTGATATATCACCCTCTGCTAACATTCTTTCGTGTTTTAACCCAATTTTTTTTTGTAATGTATCTTTATTAATCAAAGACTTACTGGAATCATACTATGGTATTAAATAAAAATTTGTTTAAAATTTTTTTTCAATTATTATAGTAATAAATTAAGTAAAATTTTTAAAATGATTAGATATAAAATATATTTATATGTGTTTTTTTTATATGAAGTTTACCTTACGTTGTAAAAGCAATGGAATATCCAAATTAAAAGGAGAAATGTAAAAATTTTTAAATATAAAGTAAATGTTTTCATTTTAATACTATTATAGTGTAATATTAAAGTTAGAGATGTTAATCAAGTTACAAAATTTGCTTCTATCTTTACTAAAAATAAGTTAGAGTTAAGTAACATTGCTTTAGGTATTATTACGACATTTGTAAATTTTATAAGTTTTTAAGAAAAAATATTATTTGTTTATATGAAATGTAATTTTTAATTT
>NW_021628299.1:0-7010 GCF_900005855.1 Plasmodium gallinaceum | reverse complement strand
TTTTTTTTTTCGTTTAACTATTAGTTTTTTTTCTGTGAATCACGTAAAACTTTAAATTATTTTATATATGGTATTTGTTATTTATAGAAATAATTTTAGATATGTTAGATATATTATATTTCCATTAAAAAAAAAGAAAAAAAAAAAACAATATAAATTAAAAATTTTTCTATGCATGTATTTTTCATACATTATACTATATTTGTAATCATTTTTAATTATATATGAAACTAATTTTTAATTGTGCACGTTTTTGCTTTAAATGTAACTATTTTCATTTTTCTATAATATTTTTTTTATCTTTATGTTTTCTTTTTATTTTTGTTATAAACACATTTTTATATAATATATGTATACATAATTATTTTTTATCATGATAATTATTTTTTGAAAAAATTTCCTTTTTCATTTACTTCTTACAAAATAAAAAAATATTATGAAATGCACAAATTCAAAAGAAAAAGTGAACACGTATCTATTTTGAAGAAATTATAATAATATATCATATAAATAAGCACTCTAAATTAATTGCAATTTAAAAAAAAAAAAAAAAACTATTTATTTAATCATATGTATGTAGTAAAAAACATGTTTCAAAAAAAAGTTTATTTATTTTTTGGAAAATTTACTTTCTTAATTATTCTAATAACTGTGAAGAAAATTGTTTTTTATATGAAACATACTGTAAAAATATATATTTATAAAGTTTCTTTTTTTGTAACTAATAATCACAAGTATAAACTTTAAATTTAATAATAATATTATATATTATATTAACTGAAAAGATGTATCTTTAATTAAATATAATGAATTTTTTCCTAGAAAATACAAGGGTATATATTTTCATCATGATACAGAATGTATCAATAAATAAATATAAAACAGAATTATAACATATCCTTTTGCATGTGCATTATCATTGCCTTCTATTTGAATGTGAAAAGAATGTTATTTGCCTTTTTTTTTTAGCCTTTTTATACATAATGGGTAACTTATAATTATTATAAGATTGTATTTATTTTATTTTTTATTTTGTTTTATTTTAGATGTAAATATTTTTATTGCTATTCTTTTATTTTTCCTTATCTTTCTCATGAAATCTATGTAACTCAATTATTGGATTATAAATAATATTATCGACCTATTTTAAATAATATTTAGATAAATATAGAAAAAACATTTTTAATTGTATATGTCATATTGCTAGGAAAATAGGCATACATAAAAGCGTAAAGAAAATATGTATCTTAAAAAAAAAATACTATCACTAAAAGTAAATAAGTTTAATAAAAACAATTGCTCCAAAAGTAAGTGCTTCTAAAAAAAAAAATACTTGCTCTAAAAAGGAACAAGATATGAAAAAAATATTTATATATTTTATTATTTTATTTTTTTATAAAAAATTAAGAATGTAATATCAAATGTGACATACATGAGATATAGTGTAAACTAACAATAGTAATTAATTCATGCATTTAATAATTAATATAATTAATAAATGTTAATAATCTGATAATGATAAAATGAATAGAGCTTTTTCTACATGCTTTTTATTAATTTTTTTCTTCGATACTAGCAAGATAACTAAATGAGCAATTAACAAATAATTTATATAATAGAAAAGATTTCAACAATTGTTCCTTACAAATTTTACTTTCTTCTAAAATATTTAAGTGCTATAAGGTATCTTTGTAAGCATTAATAAAGAATTTTATTAAGAACTTTTATCTTTTTAATTTAATTTGTAAGAATATTTGATATAACATAAATAAAAATGTATATGAATAAATATTCCCTTCTTAATATAATAACGCTCATTTTACATTAAAAAATAGTCGTATTTTTAATAAAAGTAAGTTTTTATGATTTATATTTTTTTAATATAATACATAAAAGCAGTTTTTCCAACTAACAATATGTGAAATATAATATTATCTTACATTAATACATATTGCTTCATTGTATTAAAATCTTTTAAATAATATATGTATTGTATATTTAAAAATTTAAATTATCCAAATAATAGTCCATTAAATGTAGAAATTATTGTAATTATTAAAAGCAAGGTAATGTTCATAAAGTAAAAAAAATTATTTATAACTATTGTTCAGTAATTGTAATATTAATAAATTAATAGATAATGCAGTCAATTATATACCAATTCACAAAGGTTAAATAATACATAAATAATCATTTATATGTACGTATTATCATAGTTATTTCTATAAAAATAAAAAATACATATTTCATTTTTATTATAATAATGTATATGAAATAATCATACTAGTGTAAATATAACATTAATGGCAATAGATAATATATATATGGCTAATAAAGGGCTTATTAACTTTTTTGATGATAAAATTTCAATGTGGAAAATATACAATTATCCATACGAAGAAGCTAATTAAAAAAAATAAATGAAAAATAAAAAATAGTTGATGTTTTTCATATGTATTTTTTTCTTAACATAAATTATTAATTATTATTTTGAATTTATTATTTGAAAAATTCTTGAATAGATATTATCATTTTATATTAAAAGCATGACAAGTTTTTTTTTAAATTTTTCGTTTATTATATGTTTTATAAAAAAAAAATTTGAATGATAAGTATAACTAAAGAATATCCTATTATTGTTAAATTTAAAAAAATATATTTTTTAAAAAAAATATATATAATTTCACTTAAATATTTAAATAATAAATTAAATCCAATTTTTAATTTTTATAAATATTATCTATTGCAATAGAAATTATATTTTTTATAAGAAATATAATAAAATTTACAAAAAATGGATTATTAAAAAAAAATAGCTCTACAAAAATATATTAAGGTAAAATTTACAAAGACATAAAGAGTAAAAAGTAAGAAAAATATATATATCTTATTTTAATTTTAGAAATGGCACTTTTATATAATGAAGGATGCGAAAATTTTGAAGAAGACTCTGCCAAATGCCGTATGGTTATATGTCCTATAAAACAAAATAAATTTGAAAAATCATTTTGTGATTTAGATAAGGGATTAGTTAAGGTATATCGTCCTTTAAATAACGCTTCAAATGATATTACAAGAAATATATTTAAATATGAACGTTATGTACCATATAGATCTTCTCGGATAATTATTCTTTCAGACAATAATCAAGATGGTATTGTGTTTCTGTATGAATATAATGTACATTATGATCCATATCCAACTAAAACATATTTATGCCGTCTTAGGAATATAAACCAAAAGGCAGCCATATGCGAATCTGTTGATATGTATTATTTAGATAAAAGACTTTCTTTTAGTTCTTATGACGTTATTAGTGAAAAAAATGATCAACCTTTGAAACATTTAAAAAACCCTAATCATAAAATTATTAAATCAAATTATAAAAATTTATTTATTAAAGAACATTCCTGCCATCATATGAAAACGAAATACATTTCAGGTCGTAATTGCATGTATGCGATATGTGAAAAAGAAAATGAAGATTATGTGTTGTGTTCCGATGCGAATTATAGTGGAAAATTAATATTTTTATATAGTGTTGATAATGGAATATATAAAAAATTTATATATCTTCCAGAAAGATGCTTAACAAGAGATTCTAATTTGGAGTGTGTTTCATATTTTTGCGAAACCTACGCTAAAGATAAATTTTTTCCGTGTGAACATAAAGAAATTAGTGCTATAAAAGATATAATGCCATATTCAAAGAGGTCAGAAGTTATGCCAATAAAGCAGCAGATTGTTCATCATGAAGATAATTTGAGTGCATCTGCTTAAAAAAAAAAAAAAAAAAAAAAAAAAAAAAGGATTTAAAATTTTTAAAATTATTTGTGAAATTATAAAAATATATATTTAGACTTATTAAAAATTTATATATATACTTATTCTATATAATTTAATTATGAAAAACAAGGTAAAATATTGTATACATGTATAAATAGTAGTAAATGTATATATATATATATAAATATATATATATATAATTTATGTTCTTTATTATGTACCACAAAAGGATAAATTAGTTACAGACAAAATGAATGCTGCTAATAGTTTCCATGTTGCCTGATTACAAAAAAAAAAAAAAATATAAATTATTTCTAATGAGTTACATAAAAAAAATTACAACTATATTTGTTTTTCATTTTTTTTTTTTTTCCATCTTTGTATAACCACAAAAATAACTCCATAAAGTAGGTTTATATATTTCATATGAATTAGGTCATTACGTTCAAAAGCTGCAAATGGATGGATATTCTTTCTATTTACATAATTTTTACATGATGAAATACTCTCTACTGGGAAATATTTCAAATCCAATTTTTTTAAATTATAATGAACTCTAGTTGCATATATAATTAGTATTGTTAAATAAATTATAACCATACAAAAATAGAAATGAAAAAAATCCCAAATCCATTTTTTAGAAAATATTTTATTCATAAATAATTTCACATGAAGACCAAATAAAATATGTGATACTATATGGTACTCAAACTTCCTAATCATTTTATATCCGCTTTAATTTTTTTTCCCTTGTATTTTTTTTTTTTTATTTATATTTTATTTTGTTTCATAAAGAACGTTATAAATATATATATATATATATATATATATGTATTAAATAATTTATTAGACAATTTTTTAATTAATTTTTATAATCCCAGCTTTATATTTACAAAAATTTAATTACATAATATATATATATATATATATACATAAAATAAAGAATAAAAAAAAAAAAAAAGCTAAAAAAAAAAAAAAAATTTATTACAAAATGAAAAAGCTATACAAATTTTATGAAAAAAAAAAAAATGAATATTATATATTTTTATAAACTCACATATATATACTCTCATTTTATTGATTTACTTTAAAATTACACTCAGTATCTTGAACGTTTTAATCTCATAAGAAAAAAAAAAAAAAAAAAAAAAAAAAAAAATATAAGAAAAAATATAAAAAAGAAAGAAAAAGTTATGTAAGATATGAAATCCAATAAAAATAAAATGTTAAAAGTAGAATGAAAATAAAATTAAGAAAAATGATAAAAATATAAAAAAAAAAAAAAATAAAGTTAGGAGAAATAAAAAAATGAATTAAAAAGAATAAGAATAAAACCTATAAAAAGATGAAAAAAAAAGAAATGAATTAAAAATTAATAATAAAGAAAAAAAAAAAAAAAAATAAGGAGAAAAGTATGATAATCAAATATAACAAAAAAAAAAAAAAAATTATCTAATAGATGAATTAGAATAAAATGTGATTTAACAACTTTTGATTGCAAATTACGTTGAGAGAAAAAAGTATATAAAATTAAAGCAAAACTAGATGTAAAATTTTGGAAAAATGTGTTTTCTTATATACAAGTAAAACACTGTTCAGAGAATAACATATAATAAAACAATATTATCATTTAAATGTAACCTTTTTAAAAAGAAAAAAAAATTACATTGTAAATTAATGTATTTATTATAGAAAAATATTGTCCTCATATGCTAATTTTACATTTTTAAGCATTATTATGATGGGTTAATAAAAAGGTTTATATATTTTCATTTTTTAGGTAAATTATAAGTTTTTTTTTATCTCATAAAAAAATTTTCTTAATATTATTACTGGAAATTTAAAAATTAACAGAAAAAGAAAAAATTCAATTAATTGATAATACACTTTATAAGTATGGTAACTAAATTATGATATCTATTGCAAGAATTTTATAAAAAGTGGATTTTATATAACTTATTATACCCGTATTCAAATAGAGAAATAAGATAATATTAATTTTAATTGAAATAACAATATAAATATAAATTAATAAAAATATTAAAGTCTAATAAAAATATGTAACCATTAAGTATTATTTTTAAAATATATTTTCTTCTAATTTTTCGAAGTTTACAAATTTATTTAATGTTATAGTTTACTAAAAATACAAATGTATTTAAAAATTTTAATGTTTCTATATATTTTACATAAAAAGAGAGTATTAAAAATCTTCAAATAATTATTTCAAAATTTTTTATAGAGAGCTTAAGGGTGTCCAATTTAATTTAAAATTTATTTTTAATACATTTTTTCCTACAATTTATATATAAATCAAATATTATAAAAAAATTTGTCTATTCATTAAAAAAGAGAAAAAAAAAAAAAAAAAAAAAGAAAGCAGGGGAAAGAGGTGTAACCATAAGTGACATAACATGAGCTGATTTTTAAAATGCAAGATGTTTTCGTAATTTTTCAGGATGTCTGATTCAATGCCCCATAACATGGTTATAGTCAATATGATTTTATTACTGCATTAAAATTTGTTTTTAAAAAAATATCAAAACCAAATGTTTTTGTGCTTACTGAAAATTTGTAAAATAGATGACAGAAATAGCATTATGCTTTGTAAAATGTACAAAAAAATATTTATACTATCCCAAAGAACTGGAAAGTAGCATCTTCGTCCATCTGACAGTATACAGGGGCCTGCATAGCGTGACTTGCAAACATTACAAACTCTACTGGGGTCCTATTTCTAACATGTTGGTGTACAGAAGTACAGTGGACTGGCAGAGAAAAGATATAACATGAGCTTTGGTTACACTCTTAGAATTCTCTGGCCAGCACTGTGATTTAAACAATTACCATAGGCCCAGATAAACCTGGGGGAAAAAAAAAAACAAATTAATGAAGAGGTCAATATTAGTATTTCTTGAATGCTATATATCTTTAATACAGAAATAATTGTGTACT
Source organism: Plasmodium gallinaceum (assembly GCF_900005855.1). Classification (NCBI taxonomy): domain Eukaryota; phylum Apicomplexa; class Aconoidasida; order Haemosporida; family Plasmodiidae; genus Plasmodium; species Plasmodium gallinaceum. The sequence continues at coordinate 269 of NW_021628299.1, read as the reverse complement.
TTCACAAATGAATTATATTTATTATGCTAGGGATATAATTTTAGAATAAAAAAAAAAAAATTTTACACAAACAAAAAATAATAAAACTCTAGTGACTTATGATAATCATTTTACCCCTCAAATAATAGAAAATTTTATTTTTATATTGATGAATTTTATTAGTAACTGTTCAAAAGGTATTATTTCAAATAAAAAATATATGAGCAAAAGAAAAAAAATTTATAACAAAAATTAACTTTTTTGCATGCACAAATATTTTTTGTAAATAA
>NW_021628295.1:7972-11236 GCF_900005855.1 Plasmodium gallinaceum | reverse complement strand
AGAAATAAACTTAAGCATTGTTATATGTTTAGTTATTTGATTCATTAATTTACTCATTCAATAAATTTGTTATAATATTCATTTATTAATTTCTTGTATAATAAATTTTCTAATGTGGTACAAATAAATTAAATATATAGAGTCTAGATATAACTATAATTATTTCATTTAGAATAAAATAAATCATTACATAAATAAATTATTTTTATTAACTAATATTAAATTTTAACTCTATTATTAATTGCTTTAGCTAATATATATAATACAAATGTAATATATAAGGTTATGTTATTTAAACTTTCATGCAAAAAAGAATAATACCCAATGCATCACCAAAAAAAAAAAAAAAAATTATTATTCTTGTTTTTAAGATGAAAATTTTTTCTATTAAAAAAAAAAATAAAAAATAAAATTATTGCCATTTATTTTTTATTAAAATTTCATAGGTTGTCTGAGTAGTAAAATCCAAAAAAAAATAAAATTTTTTTTTTTTTAAAAATAAAAATGCATACGTAATGTTTTTTTATGAATATGCTAACAATACCATTTATTTTATACATTGTTCTGCTAAATTTGAGAAAATATTCTTTTAACCACAAATTATCTTGTATTTTATTTCTCTACATGCAAAAGTTATTATTAGTGCTCTCATACATATATCTCATTATATACTTTTTAATTATCCTGCATGTTACTGCATTGCTCTTAAATGAATTCTATCATTCTGTAAATGGTTAATAAAAGGCTTTATTATCCTTTTTGGAAAATAAAAGTACTATTTATATGAAGAATACTTAGTTCATAATGCACACAAAAAAAAAAAAAAAAAAAATTATCAATTTTTTTGTTTATATTTTTATAAAAAAAAAAAGACCGTCAGGAAAAAAAAAATTGATAAAATAAAAAAAATCAATTGGAAAAAGATCTGTTACCTATAAGAATGAGATTAAAAAAAAAAAAAAAAAATGATTTTTTTTTTTTTTTGGAAAACAAAGTATGATTTTAATGAATTTTGTAAAAGAAACTTTTACATATATAACAATAAAATTTTCTCGTAATTAATATTTATATAGTTAAATTGTATTGTTCCTAATTGTTTATGTTAATTCAACAGCAATATATATTAATAGCTTAACATAACTCATAACAAAGAAACAAGTAATATTCATTTAATTAATGATCAATATTCAATAAAGATATAAATTTTTTATAAAAATAAATATTTTTATTAAAGTAAATAAATGCCTATTTAAATTAAAGAATTCTGAACGAAGTAGATCACATAATTAAGAATCACTCATTCAATGCATTTAAAAATATATACAAATACATCAAAACCGTAGAGTAAACTCCGCATGCTCTTTATTAATTTGTTTGTTCAGTACTCTAGCAAAGTCGCCGAAACCCCAGTTAATAGATCAATTGGCGACAACGGCAAGAAAACCGAAAACAGCACAAACAGAACCCACATTGGATTAGCGATTCAAAATGGATAAAGAATTATACAACCTTAAACCAGATTCCCTTACGAATATAATAGAGTTTAATCATTCATACATATTTGAAATTAGAAACAATCGATATAAGATAAGACCTAAAGTACCACCTGGACTCCCAAAATTTAGTGATAACTCTTTAGAACTATACTTTAGTTGGTTAAGGAAATTCTAAATGAACGCATTAATGCAAGGAATATCCAGAGTGAAAACATGTATGATATTAGAATCTTTAACATCAAATATCTACCACCAGGAAATAGTTAAATTATCAAGAGACAAAAAAATCACCGATATGTTACAATTTCAAATTAAATTAGCCAAAGTAATGCTTGAATATCCAGACGAGAAATTCATTTTAGCAAGGAAGTTATTTAATGCACCAAAAAAGTATCTGTGAAAGAATCTATTAGTTCATTTATTACGTACTGTAATTCGTATGCTCTTAGCTTTTTATGTTTCAAGAAAGAGAATAGCATATGCAGAAAGGATATTTTAAAATGCTTTAAAAGTTATATACCAGAGAAATTCTTAAAATAATTAGATAAGAAGATGGAAATGTATAAACCTTTTACATAGATAAGAAAATATTTGCTAACTGTAGAAAATAGAGAAACAAAGATAGATGAGGATCGAAATATCAGCATAAATGCTGCAGATCAGACCTAAAAAGAGAATAGTATTGGTAAGGATAAGAAACAAAGTCTTATGAAATGTTATTGTTGTGGAGGGAATAACCATTTAAAAAGATACTCTTTTTACCGATAAAAAAGATCCAAAACTGTAATGAAATAGGACACACAGTAAAAGTATGTAGAAATAAAGTGATTCGAGATAAAGAAGATGAAATTAAAGGTATAATAACAGATAAAAGATATTATTTAAATTTTAAAATGATCAAAAATGAAACGAATCATCAGAAAATACGCCAAGTGCAAAGATACCTTAATGAACAATAGGAACACCTGGAAAGACAAAAAGAAAACACAAAAGAAAGGTATAAAGAAAATAAATCTAAAGGAAGTGACGAAGAGAAGGATAGAAAGAGGAACAGAATAAATAATATATTTAAGGAGAAAGAAATTGACATCGATAAGAAATCCGATGAAGGGGTAACAGATTCAGCAGAAAGTGAATTATCTGTTAATAGGAAAATAGAAATTGGAAACGAAAAAGGACGATGTACGAATGTGTGGTTTATTAACTGGGTGTTCTGGGACTTTACTATAGTACCGGACAAACCAATTAATAAAGAGCATGTAGAGATGCCTCTACGATTTTTGTATATTTATGTATATTTTTATTTGCTTTGAACAAGTGATCTTTAATTATAATCTACTTCGTTCAGCATTCTTTTATTTCAATAGGCATTTATTTACTTTTATAAAAATCCTCATTTTTATTAAAAATTTAAATACTTATTTAACATTAATTATTAATTAATTATAATTACTAGTTTATTTATTATGAGTTATTTTCAGCAATTATTTTATATTGCTGTTGAATTAATAAACACAAATACTTATTAACAAAAACAAAATAAATTATATAAACATTAATTACATGAAAATTTTATTGTTATATGTATAAAATTTTCTTTTACAAAATTCATCATAAAAAAATTTCATTTAATTCCTCACCAAAAAAAAAAAATTTCCTTTTNTTTTTTTTTTTTTTTTTTTTTTATTTCCTTTTATTCATCTTACCATTTCTCTGACATTCTTCTGTTTCTTTCTAACCATTTATTCCATAAATGTTTTTGTTTCTC
>NW_021628295.1:0-6972 GCF_900005855.1 Plasmodium gallinaceum | reverse complement strand
TATACTACTATTTTTATCTATTCTATCGGTACTATTTTCTTCATTTATTTTCATTACAAAATTATTTCCCATATCTTTTAAATTAGAATTTTCTCCATATTTTTGGATCTCTTCTAAACAAATATCAAAAAATTCGGTTTTATTCAATTTCCATTCCTCTTTTTTATATTCTAGTAATGCATTCATATGTATATTTAACCATGAATTCCAATTACATACATCATTCTTGATTGACGTTTTATTTCCTAAATTTTTCATTTCAATTTCACATGTAGATTTTTCTTTTTGCAAATTTATTTCATTTGCTTTTTCCTCATTTAATGTATCTTTCCTAATATACCGTACAACATGAACAGGATTTTCTTCTAATCTATTTTTAGTTAATTCATCTTTAATTTCATTTCTAGGATTATCTTCATTTAATTTTTCTCTCAATATAAATTCATTTTCATGCTTCTTTGATACTTCTACAGCTTCACGAATGCACTTATTTTCATTTTCCATATGCATTCCTTCATGAGGTTTGGATTTCTTCATATGTTCATACTTCAAATATTTTTCATTTTCCATATACATTCCTTTAGGTGCTTTGGATTTCTTTACATGTTTATACTTCAAATCTTTTCGATTTTTCAAACTCATATCACATAGTGATATTTCTTTTTCATGGTGTAAGAAGGAATAATTTTCACTATTTATTGGTTCATTCGTTGTATTTTTTGTATCCATTAGCAACGGTTCCCTTGTTATTTTCTTAATCTTTTTTCTTGCTTTTTTTTTTTTTGACTTCCTGTTACGAAGCCAAGATCCAATGGGAGTATACTATAATTCAAATTAAAAAATAAAAAATTATAAAAATTCTTCATTAATGTAATTATGATTTTAAATATATACGTTTTTTCATTTTTAAATGTTAATTTAATCATACTTTACAAAGAAGAATCAAAAGAAAAATAATTCCTAAAAGAAAAATACCTCCTGAAACCATTGGTATTAATAAATTACTTTTAGGTGTAACTGTAGGCATAACATAGGTAGGATTATTTGATGGGGATGGAGTCAAAAAATTATTTGAAACAGTCGTATTTGAACTTAGTGAAACATTTCCAGTATTATTTTCGAGTATATGTTGTTGAACCTGTTTAAGAGGGGCATGTGTATTTTGTAGGTTCTGCGGTTGGATACTATCTGTCTGATTTGAGGGTAAATTGTTATTTGTTGTAGGAAAAAAAGCGGTCGTATTTGTGAGAATAGATGTATTATCAAGAGAATACGAAGGTGGAGTTGGAGATATAATATCAGAAGTAGGAGATGTAGTGTTAGTTGCAGAAGATGCAATTCTGTTTGTAGAAGGTTCAATGGTATTTGTAGATGTATTATATACAGAAGTTACAGTTTCAGAAGGTGAAGATGAAGTTTCAGGAGATTTAGTGTATGTTGTAGAATGTGTAATATTATTTTCCATTGACTCAACGATAGTGGTAGAATATGTAGTGCTAACTGTAGAAGATGCAGTTATATTTTTAGAAGACTCGTTAACAGGAAAATGTGTAACTGTAGATGCATCACTACTTGTAGGAGAATGTGAAAATAAAGGTTTAGTTGTAGGAGACACAGTTTTATTAGTAGAAGGTATAGATATATTTGTAGGAGACCTATTTTCAGAGAAAGATGTAATTTCAGATGAACTACTACTTGTAGGAGAGTCTGAAGGTGATGGTTTAGATATAGAAGAAATTACAGTCTTAGAAGAAGGTAAAGATGCAGTTGTAGGTGGCGGAGTTGTAGTAGTAGAAGGTGTAATATTACTTGTAAATGACTTCATAGTAGTATTAGAATATTCATTGGATGTTGTAGCAGATATTTCTCCAGATAAAGGTGTAACTGTAGGTGTGCCACTACTTGCAGTAGAATTTGAAGATAATGTTTTAGTTGTAGGAGATATTACAATCTCAGGGGATGGCGAAGATGAGGTTGTGTCAGTTATAGTATTAGTATTAGAATGTATTGTACCATTCGGAGTTAAAGAATTGGATTGTGTTGAGTTTTCTGGAGAATTTGTGCTTTCAGTTTCTGGCTCAATTTGATCTATAGACACTGGTGTCTCTGGTGTGTCGCTTGTTAATGTATTTTCAGAGGAACTGTTACCATTTACGTTATTAACACTAGTCGTATTGTTATCCAATGAACCTGTAGTAGTATCATTATGCAATACATTAGGAGTTACAGTTGTAGGTTGTAAGTTATGTGGTAATGGAGTTGTATTATATGCAGTTTCATTAGGTTGATTGTGATTCTTTTTTGAAATAAGCCAAGATAAATCATATGGATTATTTGAATTTTCTTGCTCTTTAAATTGATAAATAAATGTTGTCATATTACATTTATTACCAGTTTCTTCTAATACAGTAGTTTGTAATTGATTACTATGTTCATTCCATCTTCTAATAGTATCATTTACATATATTGCATCTTCATATAATTCATTGGCCGCCATTTTAATAAATTGTTTTCCTCTCTTATATATATACATACTCCACTTTCCACAATTAAGTGTAGAATTGTTATTTTCATACATTCTGTAATAGTAATGAGATATATCACTTGTAATATTGTTAAACTTACCCCATCTATCATCAATAATTTGATTTTTATTAGTACTATAAGTATCATCATTGAGTTGTTCGTATGTTAATGATGTTGATACTGGTAGATCATTATTTTCATAAGGTCTCATGCAGTTATTATTTTTATTCAAAAGAGAACAATAATTGAAAGTTGTTGCATTACACGTTGATTTTGTTTTTTCATCTATACTTGTTTCAAAAGATTTTTGTTTCTCATTCCATTTTTCAACAACACAGGAGATATTATAATTTTCTTTTTCATTTAATAGCAAATTAACATAGTCCATTCCTCTCCAATTTATGTATGAGGATGCCTTTTGACATTTTTCTGTGTCATTCTTAATATTATTGTCTTCAAGATAAAATTGAAGTTCATTACGAGTATCATTCATAAATGATTGAATTTCTGTATTGAGCTTAATTGTATCATTAGTTAAATTAGCTTTGCTTTCTATTGTAGCATTTTTTTGATTTAACATGCAGGAAATTTCTTCTAATTGTGATAATAATCTTGCATTTTTTGAGGTTGACTTTTTTTTCATGGCTGTTGTTTCACAACAAGGTTTTCTTAAAATATTCTGTAATAATATTTAAAAATTGATTTATTAAAAAAAATAAATTTTTATATTTATAATATATAAAAGCAAAATTTGAGGAAGAGAAAAAAGTATTATATATTATATACATTTATTTTACATTTAAATTTTATCATACATTAAAAAGGTATTCAATAATCCAATTAAAGAAAAATAATATAATTTGACTAAAAAATTGAATACTACTATTTTTGTTATTTTGCAGTACCATGAATAATTAAATCACATTAGGAAATTGTTATAATTTGTATGTAGAAATGAGAACACTTGTACTTATGTAATAAGTATATCATAAATTTGTTTATATGTGAAAATGTTATTTTATGTAATATAAAATAACAATTAGGAGCAGAAGAAATTTTTCATATGCTATTTATGTAAAATATTAAATTATTGTAATTTTCATATAGTAATGATGTAATTAATCTTTAAAAAAAATGAAAAATTGTGATAAATAAAATAAAAACTTAATTTATAAGATTAACATTAAGAAAAAAAAAAAAAGAAAACAATAGTTAAAGTAAAGAATTATATTATACTTGAAATTTATATGAAAAAAAGAAATAATGTTAAGGATTTTGTATTAATTTTCTTAAATTTTTTATATAATTATATGAATATGAATATAAGTTTTAAATAATGATACAATTATTTAACTTTGATATTTTGAATAAATAATTTAATTATTATATAATATTTTTATACAAAATTTTTTTGAAAATGAAATTTGAACAGTTGAAGAAGTAAAATTTTATAAGTAGTATACGGAATTTATATATAAATAAAATAATGTACCTAATAATTTATAATTATGTTTTTAAAAGATCTAATTGATACTTTCATAAAATATAAAATAAATAATAAAAAAAGAAATAAAATATATATATGTAAATTCTAAAATCAGCAACTACAATATACTATATTAGCTAATTATATATATTTTAATAAATAAATTATATTATGTTTAATAGAAGAAATATTTACAATTATGAAAAGCTACATTATTTGTTGCTAAATTATTAAATTTTAAACACTGATCAAATTACTTTAATTTTCTTTAATTTAATATTTAAATTTTTAGTGATAAATAAGTGCATTATAATTTAGTTTTATTTGTATAGAAATATATGTACTAAAAAAAAAAAAAAAAAAAATCAGTTTATGTCAGTTGGTAATGCACTTTATTTTTTTCGTTAAAATTATATTAAACTATTTATTTTTTTATTAATTTTAATTTCGTAATATATATATATATATATATATATCGAACATTATTTAAGGAAATATTTTTTATTATTTTAGGATTTTTTATTATAAACAAAAAGAAACATAAATTATTTTTTGGTTATTTTTTTTACAAATATTTCTCATAATCTTTTTAGAAGATTAAAATAACAATAGTTTACAAATAAAAATTTTTTAGAAAAAAGATATTTATATCGAAAAAAAAAAAATGATTGAAAATATGAGTCGAATTCAAGAGACTGAATGATTTTTCTTTATAAAAAAAAAAAATAAAAAAAAATAAAATTTATTATTTTATTCAATTTTTTTTTTTTTTTATATATTTGTACTCTTACAAGATAAATTACAATAGATAATTTACTTAAAAAATCCGTGAGAAAAGTAAATTTATTTTATTTTTATTAGTATTTTATTAGATTTTTATAAGGGTTGATTATTTTTTTATGGGAATATTAAAGATGAAACATATTTTTTTATGAATATTTATAATTATATTTATAAATTTTAATTATTAAAAATTTAATAATTATTTAAAATTTTTTATAATTTTTGTTATTTTTATATATTTATATTATTAGGTTGATATTATGGTTTATTAATTGGGTGTTTGATGACTTTTCTATAGTATTGAAAAAACAAATTAAAAAAAAAAAAAATTTTTTTTTTTTTTTTTTTTTTTTTTTTTTTAGAAAAAACTTATCACGTAAAATAAAAAGTGTTAATGTGTCTCTATTTAGTCATTTTATAATTACATAAAATAATTTAATTAAATAGAAAAAAAAAAAAATATAGAATTATAATTTTTTTTTTTTAAATAATGCAAATGTTCATAATATTTTAAGGAAAAAAAATTACCTTTTCTATATGAATAAAAGTATTTATAGAATAAAAAAAATATATATTAAAATTTAACTTCTAACAAATAGGGGAAAAAAAAAATTATGTGTAGAAGTGAATGTAATCAAATGTATAATTTAATATACATTATAAAAATAAGAAGAAACTTTTGCTCGCTTAGATTTCCATGAAATATGAATAATTTATGTAAAATAAAAAAAAAAAAAATATGATGAATTAAAATGATATTAAGCACAATAAAAAATAAAAAAAAAAAAATGTGATGGGATGAAAATAAAATAAAACATAGTATAATTAAAGAAAAAAAAAAAAAAAAAAAAAAAAAAAAAAAGTTATTATATGTGAAAGATATGAATAAAAAATAATGCAACTTAAATAGGTATATTTATTCAATTCATGTGGCCATTTTAAGTCTTCAGCATTTTTTCAAGATCCCCTTTTTTTTACTGCTACATATTGTGCTTGCTTTAATATTATTATGCTTTCCTCATCTCTGAGGTTGTACCAGTGTCATGGTATAGCATCATGGAGTGGTACGTATGAAGAAAGAGAGATGAGACATAAAATGATTCAGCCAGAACCCTGTCCACAGTATGGAACTTCTTGTTGATTTTACAGTGAGTGTACACGATATTGTTTTGTATTCAAAAGGAGTATCCAATCATCTAATATGAATTAAAATAATGGAATTTAAAATAATCAATTTAGTGGAAATAAAGTACGGAAAAAAAAATGCAGATATTATAAATCTATTTGACATTTCCTACAAAGACAGAGAAAAATGTTTTTTTTTTTTTTCTTTTACAAAACATATATATACATAATATGTATGTATATACATATATCATGATATGGAACTGCAAATTTTCTTGTTTTTTAAGCATTCAATCTTGAAAGTATTATTAATTTATTTTGGAACTATATTTGCCATATATCCTTAATGGAAGTACTCTTTTCCAATGTATAATACTCATCACTTCTCACAGTTTTAAAAAAAAAAAAAAAAAAAAAAAAAAAAAACATGTATATGAATATATGTATTTTAATTCACATTAAAAGTATTAATATCAACTAATAATGAATTAATAATATATTGTATAAATTTCATATATAATTGAAATAAAATAAAATAAGAATTATGATATGTAAAAAATATAGTGTAATTAAATATTTTTTTCTATTTTACAATATATTTTTTAGTTATCCTATTTAAGTCCTTTTACCATTTTATGATTTTTAAAAAAAAATAATATTTATTTATTTTTTATAAATTAACTTTTTTTTTTTTTTTTTTAATATGACCAAGTATATTTCATTATGTTATTTATTTCATTTTTTTTTTTTTTTTTTTTTAAAATAACATGTATAGATATGTAGATTAAAAAAATAATACATTAATAAAGCTAAGGCTAAATATAATTAAGTAGATAGGATAATATAAAATAATAATAAATCATTATAACAAAATTTTTAACATAAAATTAACAAATTAATACATAAAAAAAAGTGTAAAACAATATATATTAAAAAAAAACATATTATTTTTGAGAAATTTAAGTATAAGAATCTTTTAATTTCAACTAATTTATATATATACATACACATTTAGATACATATGAGAAATTTTAATATTTATAATTCCTTTA
>NW_021628358.1:0-28406 GCF_900005855.1 Plasmodium gallinaceum | reverse complement strand
TAGAACTTTCTCTACCAGTTTAATGAATTTAAATATAATTTCGATATTATAAACCTGTAAACTGAAAATTAAGTAGCTCATTGAGAATTTATTTACTTTAATAAAAATCTTATGTTTTTATTAAGAACGTAAATTTTCATTAAATGTTAATTTTTAAGTACAAAATATTCATTTATAACTTTTAATGAATAATATTCATTTATTCAAGTTCATTTTACTTAAAAAGGGCAAAAAAAATTTAAATTATATTATTATCATTAACAGCGAAAATTTTACTCTCAAAAATGTAGAATATTCTCATAAAAATATTTCTTTCTAAAAATTTTTTCTCTCTTAATAATTTTATTTTTTTTCTTCAAGGAAAATAAAATATAATTCTATAAAAAAATGTAAAGCAAAATATTGATTTTTTTAAGTAGCACTTGTGCATGACTTATTAAGCATTTTCTTTTCATATATTAATTTTTATTTTAATAAAGGTTAACAAAGTCTTTTTTTATCCAATTCTCTAGTTTTTAATGTTTTATTTCATGTTTTCATTTTATTTTTTTCTTGTTTTTTATATTGACATGAAAATTTTTCATAATACAAATGAAGATTTTTAGAAATTCAATCAATTAATTTTTTTCTTTTTCCATTTATAATACGATACTAATCAGTCAGTGATAGTATATCTAAAGCCCTTTCTGCTGAAATATTATTTCGATAAGCATTCAATATTTTATCACTACATTTATATCTCATTTTATTTTCTTCATTTAATAAAACATTATCTTCAATGTTTGACACAATATTAGCGATATAACATTTAATATACATGCCCATTAAATAAACTAAATCAACATGACTCATCATTACTTCACCAGATGTGTAATGTTCTACAAGTTCTTTAATATAAGATGAATTTTTTTCTGATATATCACCCTCTGCTAACATTCTTTCGTGTTTTAATCTAATTTTTTTTTGTAATGTATCTTTATTAATCAAAGACTTACTGGAATCATACTATGAGATTAAAAAAAATTGTTTAAAATTTTTTTTCAATTGTTATAGTAATACATTAAGTAAAATTTTTAAAATGATTAGAAATAAAATATATTTATATGTGTTTTTTTTATATGAAGTTTATCTTACGTTGTATAAAAAAGGGAATATCCAAATTAAAAGAAGAAATGCAAAAATTTTTAAATATAAAGTAAATGTTTTCATTTTAATACTATTATAGTCTAATATTAAAGTTAGAGGTATTACTCCAGTTACAAAATAGCTTCTATCTTTACTAATGATAAGTTAGAGGTACGTAATATTGCTTTAGGTAATATTGTGACCTTTGTAAATTTTAAAAATTTTTAAAGTAAAAAATTATTCGTTTATATGAAATGTAATTCTTAATTTTTCATAATTATACATAATGTTACTTTTACATTGTAAGATTAATACTATTAATTTTTCAAAAAATAAAATAAATAAGAACGTATATTTATATGTTAAATAAAAAAATTTTTAAATATGTAAAGTTATTTTTAAAATATTTCATTAAAATTATAATCATCCTTAAAGTAGATAAAAAAATTATATAAGTTAATTTAAAATAAATTAAAATTATAAATTTTATATATTTAATATCAATGAATTCTTTTTTATTTTTTTCTTTGTTTAACTATTAGTTTCTTTACTGTGAATCATGCTAAACTTTAAATTATTATATATATAGTATTTGTTATTTATAGATATAATTTTAGATATATTGGAGATATTATATTTCTATCAAAAAAAAAAAAAAAAAAAAAAAAAAACACTATAAATTAAAAATTTTTCTATGCATGTATTTTTCATACAGTATACTATATTTGTAGTCATTTATAATTATATATGAAACTAATTTTTAATTGCGCATGTTTTTGCTTTAAATGTAACTATTTTGATTTTTCTATTATAATTTTTGTATCCTTATGTTTTCTTTTTATTTTTTGTTATTAATACATGTTTATATAATATATATATACATAATTATTTTTTATCATTATAATTATTTTTTAAAAAAATTTCCTTTTTCAATTACTTTTCACAAAATAAAAAAAAATTATGAAATGCACAAATTCAAAAGAAAAAGTGAAAACATATATATTCTGAAGAAATTATAATAATATATCACTAAAAAAGCACACTAAATTAATTACAATTTAAAAAAAAAAATAACTATTTTTTTAATCATATGTATGCAGTAAAAAGCACGTTTAAAAAAATGATTGCTTATTTTTTCTAAAATTTACCTTTTTAATTAATCTAAAAATTATGAAGAAAATTCTTTTTTATATGAAATATATTGTAAAAATATATATTTATAAATTTTTTTTTTTTTGTAACTAATAATTATAGGTACAAATATAAAATTTAATAAAAACGTTAATTATTATATTAACTAAAAAGATATATCTTTAATTAAATATAATGAATTTTTTCCTAGAAAATACAGGGGTATATATTTTCATTATAATACAAAATGTATCAATAAATAAATATAAAGCAGAATTATAACATATCCTTTTGCATGTGCATTATCATTGCCTTCTAGTTAAATGTGAAAAGAAAGTTACGTACCTTTTTTTTTATCCCTTTTATACATAATCTATAACTTATAATTATTATGAGATTGTATTTATTTTATTTTTTATTTTGTTATATTATATTGTAAACATTTTTAATGCTATTCTTTTATTTTTCCTTATCTTTCTCATAAAATATAAGTAACTCAATTATTGGATTATAAATAATATTATCGACCTATTTTAAATAATATTTAGATAAATATAGAAAAAACATTTTTAATTGTATATATCATATTGCAAGGAAAATAGGCATACATAAAAGCGTAAAGAAAGTATTTATCTTAAAAAAAAAATATTATCACTATAAGTAAATACTTTTAATAAAAACAATTTCTCTAAAAGTAAATGCATCTAAGAAAAAAAATACTTACTCTAAAAAGGAACAAGATATGAAAAAAATATTTATATACTTTATTATTTTATTTTTTTTGTATAAAAAATTAAGAATATAATATCAAATGTAACATACATGAGATATAGTCTAAACTATAGTAATTAATTCATGCATTTAATATTTGATATAAATAATAAAAGTGAATAATCTGATAATGATAAAATAAATAAAGCTTTTTCTACATGCTTTTTATTGATTTATTTTTTTCATATTAGCATGATCACTGAATGAATAATTAACAAATAATTTATATAATAAAAAAGAGTTCAGCAATTGTCTCCTTCAAATTTTACTTTCTTCTAAAATATTTAAGTGCTATAAGACATCTTTATAAGCATTAATAAAGAATTATATTAAGAACTTTTATCTTTTTAATTTAATTTGTAAGAATATTTGATATAACATAAATAAAAATGTATATGCATAAATACTACCTTTTTAATTTTTTAACACTTATTTTAAATTAAAAAATAGTCAAATATTTAATGAAAGTGCGTTTTCATGATTTATATTTTTTTATTATAATAAATAAATGCTGTTTTCCAACTAAAAATACGTAAAATATAATATTATAGTACATTTATACATATTGCTTCATGGTATTGAAATCTTTTAAATAATATATGTATTGTATATTTAAATATTAAAATTATCTAAACAATAGTCCATTAAATGTAGAAATTAATGTAATTATAAATAAGGTAATGTTCATAAAGTAAAAAATATTATTTATAACTATGGTTTGGTAATTGTAACATTAATAAATTAATAGTTAGATAATGCAATCAATTATATACCAATTCACAAAGGTTAAATAATACATAAATAATCATTTATATATACATATTATCATAGTTATTTCTATAGAAATAAATAATATATATATAATTCTTATTATAATAACGTATATGAAATAATTATACTAGTGTAAAAATAACATTCATGGCAATATATAATATATATATGGTTAATTAAAGGATTTATTAACTTTTTTGATGATAAAATTTCAATGTGGAAAATATATATTTATCCATAAGGAGAAGCTAATTAAAAAAAATAAATGAAAAATAAAAAATAGTTGATGTCTTTTATATATATTTTTTTCTTAACATAAATTATTAATTATTTTTTTAAATTTGAATATGTGTGAATTTTATAGAAAAAATTCTCAAAATTTTTTTTTAATATTTTAATAAAAGAAACCTTTCTATTTTTGAAAATTAAATTTTCTTTCTTTCCAGTAATAATTTAAGTATGTTTTTTTATTATTTTAAAGAATTGACTTGATTTTCTAAACACAAATCGTTAGAATAGTAATTAAATGTTTTGTACATGAAAACTAATAATTAAGGAAGGTTTATGTTTTTAATAAAAATATAGTGATTTTTACTAAAGTAGAAAAATAGTCCAGAAAAAAAAAATGAAGAACTTGTAAGAAAAAGAAACAGAATTAACAGTATAGATAAAAATGAAGAATTATACGAAACAATAAAGCAAGAGTGAAATATTTATAAAATTAGAAAAAGTGAATCAACTGTTATTAAGTTACAAAACAATGAAAATGGTATAGGGCTGTGTAAATTCCAAACAAATAATTAAAATAAATTGAAGAGAAGTACACTATTTATTAGATATTCTGTTAATAAAAGAAATTATTAACCTTGTTGATGATAAAAATAATTATTTATACGGAAAATACGTAGTTAGTTATGTGAGTGCTTGATTTATTAACTGGGTGTTTGTTGACTTTGCTAGAGTACTGTTTTATTAACTCGGCGTTCGGTGACTTTACTAGAGTACTTAACAAACAAATTAATAAAGAACATATAGAGTTGCCTCCACGGTTTTGATGTATTTGTTTATATTTTATATGCTTTGAATGAGTGATCCTTATTTACGTAATATACTTCATTCATCATTCTTTAATTTCAATAGGCATTTATTTACATTAATAAAAATCTTTATTCTTATTAAAAATTTAAATCCTTATTGAATATTGACTATTAATTAAATGTAAATTATTTGTTTCTTTATTATGAGTTATGTTCAGCAATTTAAATATATTGTTGTTGAATTAACAAATATAAACAATTAGTAGAAATGCAAATAAATTATATAAATATTAATTAAGTGAAAATTTTATTGTCATATGTATAAAACTTTCTCTCACAAATTAAAAATATAAATATTATGCAAATTAAACTATTTTATGAAAACATTATTATCTTCTTAAGATCTTATTTTTATTGCTGCTAAATCTTCCTCTCTATTTTAATTTTACAAATTTTTCTCTCTTTATTATCCAATTCAATCATTTCATTCATTTCATAAAAAAAAATAAATATCTTTCCTTTTTTTTTTTTTTACGTATCTTCATTTTTCAAAAGAAAAATATATCAAAAAAAAATTCCATCAATTTTTTTATTATTTGTGTGTATGTGTGCATGACAGACTTTGTATCCTTCATTTAACTAGTCCTTTTATTTTCCAAAAAGGTTAATGAAGCCTTTTATTAACCAATGGGCCAATATTAGTAAAGATATTGAAGAATACGTTACAAATTGTTTAGTTTGTCAAGTAATGCGTAATCGGAAATTTAAACCAAATAGTAATCAAGCTATATCAAAACCGAATGTATTTGATATAGTTTCATTAGATATTATAGGACCTAAAACATGGAAAGGTACAAAATACTTTATACAAGTAGGAATAGATCATCATTCACGTTTTATGGTGACTAATATAACTAATAAAACACCTAATGCTACGGACACAATTAACATTATAAAGAAAACATGGATACGCATATTTGGATTCCCTAGAAGTATTTTAACAGATCGCGGTTCAATTTACACTAGTCAAGAATTTCATGATTATGTTACAAAAGAATTACAGGTTAAATTGTGTCATACCAGCCAATATTATCCACAAGGAAACGGTATAAATGAAAGCTCTCATAAAAGCTTAGATTATATCATTAAGACTTTATATGAAGAAAAAGATCTACCTTTTGAAGAAATAGTACAAAATGCAATACTAATATATAATAATACACCTCATGGAGCTTTAGGAGAAACACCCTATTTTGCTATGTTTGGAATATATTGTATCTGTCCAGAGTCTGCAAAATTAGTACGAGAAATAACCTTTGAAATGAGGGTTATATACTTAAACGATAAATGGAAAAACATACATGAAGATGTTAATGAAATCAAAAGTAAACCTATAATTGAGAATAAAAATATTAAGGTTGGAGATATTATCTAATACGAATTATAGGAATACGAAAGGAATCAAATGAAATACTATAGTGGGAATATATAATATAAACCATATTGTTCATTTCCTCATAGAGTAACTAAAATTGAAAGCGGAATTCTGAAAACATTACCTATATATTATAGAGGTAAAGAAGAACAAATTCCAATGTCAAAAATAAAATTGTTGAGTAACAAAACCAGGGAAATATATGAAAGTCAACTGCACAATTTAATACAAGTGACAAATAAGAATAAAAGGAAATTAAATCTGACGCATGATTTGAAGTCTAAGCATTATCTAAATATTCATAAACGGAGTAGTATCATAGGGGACATTATCAACGATAATCAGAACAAGCAAATTGAAAAAGGAGTACAAAAAGGAATTTATGTAATAAAATAATACAAAAATAACAAACTTTAAGTAATAACAATTACTTTCCCATGGTGGTGGAGTATGGTTAATAAAAGGGCTAGTTAAATGAAGAATACAAAGCTGGTCATACACACACAGACAAAAAAAAATTGATGATTTTTTTTTTGTTTGTACTTTTTTTTAAAAAAAAAGTACAAATTCTGTCAGGAATAAAATTTGATAAAAAAATTGATTAAAAAATCAATTAGAAAAATATTTGTTACCAATAAATAAATATTAAAAAAAAAACAAAGAAAAAAAAACATTTTTTTTTTTGGGAATGAATTATGATTTTAATGAATTTTGTAAGAGAAAGTTTTATACATATAACAATGAAATTTTCATGTAATTAACATTCATATAATTTATTTGCGTTTTTACTAATTGTTTATGTTTGTTAATTCAACAGAAATATATTAATTGCTGAATGTAACTCATAATAAATAACTAGTAATTTACAATTAATTAATAATTAATGTTCAATAAGGATTTAAATTTTTAATAAAAATAAGGATTCCTATTAAAGTAAAAAAATGCCTATTGAAATTAAAGAATGATGAATGAAGTATATTACGTAAATAAGGATCACTCATTCAAAGCATATAAAATATAAACAAATACATCAAAACCGTGGAGGCAACTCTATATGCTCATTATTAATTCGTTTGTTCAGTACTCTAATAAAGTTACCGAACACCCAGTTAATAAAACATGCACAAATGTTTAATAAATAAAAATAAAATTGTTTTCTTTAAAATAAATAATCATAAAAATAAGTACTAAATATATAACGATAACCAGAATTTAATTAATCCATACTGAACAAATAAAGATACAAAAAATTTAAACCAACAAACTTCTAATAACTAAAAACTTAATAAATTTTTACTCAATAAACATAACCTTCACCCTTTTCCTTATAACTTGCATATTCCAAATAAATTTTTTAAAANCATATAAAATATATACAAATACATCAAAACCGTAGAGGTAACTCTATATGCTCTTTATTAATTCGTTTGTTCAGTACTCTAATAAAGTTACCGAACACCCAGTTAATAAAACATGCACAAATGTTTAATAAATAAAAATAAAATTGTTTTCTTTAAAATAAATAATCATAAAAATAAGTACTAAATATATAACGATAACCAGAATTTAATTAATCCATACTCAACAAATAAAGTTACAAAAAATTTAAACCAACAAACTTATAATAACTAAAAACTTAATAAATTTTTACTCAATAAACATAACCTTCAACCTTTTCCTCACAACTTGCATATTCCAAATAAATTTTCTAAAATTCAACAATAAAATTTTTATTAAATTTATACCATGACATATTATTCAAATAATTAATTTATCTGTTATCTTCTCTTTTTTTTTTAATATACTTTTTCATTCTTAATCATAATGTCAACTTAATAATATAAATAAATAAAAATAAAAAAAATTATAAAAAATGGTATATAATTATTAAATTTTTAATAATGAAAAACCATAAATATAATCATAAATATTCATAAAAAAATAGGTTTCACCTATAATATTCTTGCGAAAAAAATAATCAACTCCCATAAAAATCATATAAAATGCTAAAAAAAAATAAAACACATTTACTTTGCTCACAGACTTTCTCAGTAAATCATTCATTGTAATTTATATTGTAAAAATATAAATTTAAAAAAAAAAAAAATTGAATAAAATGATAAATTTTATTTTATTTTTTTTTTTATTGTTTTTTATCCAGAAAAATCAAGTTTCATAAATTCATCTCACACTTTTCATTCATTTTTTTTTTCAATGTAATGATATCTTGTTTCTAAGAAATTTTTGTTAAGAAACTATTGTTATTTTTATTTTCTAAAAACATTATAAGATATAATTTAAAAAAAATAATCAAAAAAGAATTTAAATTTTCTTGTATTCATAGTAAAAAATTCTAAAATAATAAAATAATATCTCAAAGAATGTCAAGTACATATATATACATATATTACCAAATAAAAATTGCTTAATAAAAAAACAAAAAGATTAATATAGTTATAATGAAAAAACAAGTGCATTACTTATTAACTTTAATTTTAGCTTTTTTTTTTTTATATATATATTTCTTCAAAGATATAACTATATTATAATGCACTAATTTGTCAGCAAAAATTTAAATATTAAAGTAAAAAAAAATTAGAATAACTTTAATCTTCGTTTAAAGTTTAATAATTTAACAACAAATAATATAGATTTTTATAATTGTAAGTCATTTTTCTATTAAACTTAAAATATTTTTTTTATGAAAATATATATGAATAATTAAAATATTATATTATAACTACTACTTATAGAATTTACATGTATATATATATATATATGTTTTTTTTTTTTTTTTTACGTATTTTATATTTTATAAAAATATTATTTAGATCCTTTATAATAAGAATTATAAGTAATTAAGTACATTATATTATTTATAAACAAACTATATTTTACTTTTTTAATTATATAAATTTACTATTCAAAAAAAAAAAATGCCGTAAAAATATTATATAATAATTAATTTCTTTATTCAAAATACAAAAATTAAATAATCATATCATTATTTGAAACTTACATTCATAATCATATGATTATATAAAAAATTTAAGAAAACACTGAAAAAACACTTAAAATAATTTCTTTTTTTTATACTAATTTTATTTTTTAATTATAATTTCATAACATAACATGATATTTTACTATATCAATTATTTTATTTTTTTTTTTCTTAATTTTAATTTTGTAAATTAAACTTTTGTTTTATTAATTATATTTTTTCTTGTTATTTGAAAACTAATGACATTATTTTTACATAAAATTAAAAATTTTATATTCAAAACAAAAAGCAAACAAAGAATTCCCTATATTCTAAATTAATATCTTATACTATATGAAATGCCAATTTCAAATATAAACAAATTTATAATATAGTTATCACATAAGTACATGTATTGTCATTTCTATGTAGAAATTATAACAATTTATCAACGTAATTCAAGTGTATAATGATGCTCAAAAATAACAAAAATATCTATATTCAATTTTTTGGTCAAATTAAATTATTTTTCTTCCTTAATTGGATTAACAAACATTTTTTTAACGTTTGATAAATTTAAAGTATAAAATACATACATACACATTACTTTTTGATTATCTTAAAATTTATACATTTATGTATAATTCACATAAAATTTTCTTTTATTTAATAAATCAATTTTTGGATACTACTGCAAAATATTTTGAGAAAGGCTTTTATGATGATATTATAATCATGAGAAAAAAATCAATCTTAAAGAAAGCAAGATATTTATCACAAGCAGAAGAAACTTCCTGTATAGTAGATAAACAATATAGTGAAACAAAAGAAAATGAAGATAGCTCCTCTAGTGAAAAAAGTAAACTCAATACAGAAATTAGAACATTTGATGAAGATACTAATAATGAACTTTATTTTTATCTTGATGACGAAGAAATTAATAATGCTACAGAAAAATGTCAAAAGTCATCCACATATATAAATTGGAGAGGAATGGACTTTGTTAATTTAGTATTAAATGAAGAAACAGATCATAATATCTCAAATCTTGTTAATTGTTGGAATAAAAAACAAAGATCTTTCGAGAAAAAAATACAGGATAAAACAACTTCAACATGCACTTTGAAACATTTTGATTATTGTGCTGTTTTGAAAAAAAATGATAACTGCACCAGTCCCTATAAAGATAGTGATATACCTGGGTTAATATCATTAACGTATAATCAACTCAGTGAGGAGCAATATGAATCAAATAAAACTAAAATTATTTATGATAGACTTACTAAGTTTACTAATATTACTAGTGATATATCTAATTACTATTATAAAGTATATGAAGCTAATAAAAGTCAACTTAATTGTGGAAAGTGGAGTATGTATATACATAAGAGAGGAAAACAATTTGTAAATATGGTGTACTATGAGTTTTAATTAAGCCTCTCATAGGTTGGTGTTAAGGGTAGCAAAAATTAAGAATATTCTTTTTTTTATTCAAATTATATATATNTCTTTATTCAAAATACAAAAATTAAATAATCATATCATTATTTGAAACTTACATTCATAATCATATGATTATATAAAAAATTTAAGAAAACACTGAAAAAACACTTAAAATAATTTCTTTTTTTTATACTAATTTTTTTTTCAATTATAATTTCATAACATAATATGATATTTTACTATATGAATTATTTTATTTTTTTTTTTCTTATTTTTAATTTTATAAATTAATCTTTTGTTTTATTAATTATATTTTTTTCTTGTTATTTGAAAACTAATGACATTATTATTACATGAATATAAAAATTTAATAATTAACACAAAAAGCAAACAAGAAATTCCCTTTATCCTAAATTAATATCATATTCTATATAAAATACCAATTTCAAATATAAACAAATTTATAATATAGTTATCACATAAGTACAAGTATTGTCATTTATATGTAGAAATTATAACAATTTCCTAATGTAATTCAAGTGTATAATGATGCTCAAAAATAACAAATATATCTATATTTAATTTTTTGGACAAATTAAATTATTTTTCTTCCTTAATTGTATTAACGAATATTTTTTTTACGTTTCATAAATTTAAAGTATAAAATACATACATATACATATACATATACATAACTTTTTGGTTTTGTTGAAATTTATGAATTTATCTATAATTCACATATAAATTTCTTTTTTTTAATTAATCAATTTTTGAATATTACTGCAAAATATTTTGAGAAAGGCTTTTATGATGATATTATAATCATGAGAAAAAAATCAATCTTAAAGAAAGCAAGATATTTATCACAAGCAGAAGAAACTTCCTGTATATCAGATAGACAAAATAGTGAAACAAACGTAAATGGAGATAACTCCTCTAGTGAAAAAGGTAATCTCAATACAGAAATTAAAACATTTGTGGAAGATACTAATAATGAACTTTATTTTTATCTTGATGATAATGAAATTAAGAATACTACAGAAAAATGTCAAAAGTCATCCACATATATAAATTGGAGAGGAATGGACTTTGTTAATTTAGTATTAAATGAAGAAACAGATCATAATATCTCAAATCTTGTTAATTGTTGGAATAAAAAACAAAGATCTTTCGAGAAAAAAATACAGGATAAAACAACTTCAACATGCACTTTGAAACATTTTGATTATTGTGCTGTTTTGAAAAAAAATGATAACTGCACCAGTCCCTATAAAGATAGTGATATACCTGGGTTAATATCATTAACGTATAATCAACTCAGTGAGGAGCAATATGAATCAAATAAAACTAAAATTATTTATGATAGACTTACTAAGTTTACTAATATTACTAGTGATATATCTAATTACTATTATAAAGTATATGAAGCTAATAAAAGTCAACTTAATTGTGGAAAGTGGAGTATGTATATACATAAGAGAGGAAAACAATTTGTAAATATGGTGTACTATGAGTTTTACTTGGAAGAATCTTTTAGAGAAGATTCTACTAAGAATTGGAATACTTATAGTAATAATTTGCAAAGTAGTATATTAAGGGACACAGGTAATCGATGTAATATGACATCACTAATTTATCAAATTAAAGAGCGACAAAATTCAACTGATCCATATGGTTTAGCTTGGATTACTCCAGAAAGCGATCAAAATACACCTAATGAAACTTTATCTAATACAACTACATTACCAGATAACTTAGAACCTACAATGGAAACTTCTAGTACACCACATGTTAGTATTGGTGTAGATCCATTATATGATGAGGCAAAAGCTAATATTGGCGGTTTTAGTGATTCTATAAAGGATCCCATAAATGCTATAGCATCACCGGATGATAAAGATAAAGATTCAATAGCTGAAAAAGCTGCAAGAGCTGCAGTTACTGCTTCTCTAAAAGATCCACCACAATCCAATTCTTTAACTCCAAATCATACAATACATTCTAATACTAATACTATATTTGACACAATCTCACCTTCACCTTCCCCTGAGATTGTAATATCTCCTACAACTAAAATATTACCTTCAGATTCTACTATAAGTAGTGGCAAACCTACAGTTACATCTTTACCTGAAGAAATATCTTCTACAAATATAACTGCATCTTCTACTACTATAGTTGAGTCATTTACAAATAATATTACACCTTCTAGTACTATCACTACGCCTCCTACAACTGCATCTTTACCTCCTGAAACTTCAACTTCTCTAGATAATACATTTACAGTTGACAATGAGCCTTCTATAAATAAAATGACATCTCCTATAACTGCTTTCTCTTCTAAGATTATACCTTCACATTCAACTATAACTACAACTTCTACAAATGAATTTAAAACGCCATTACATTCATCTACTCCCACAATTAGCTCTTCATTAAATGAATATGCATCTTCTTCAATATCTAATATCGCAGGTACTTCAATTGATACTGAATTACATACAAATGTTATTACACCTTCTAAAACATACACTTCACATCCTGAAACTTCATCTTTACCTTCTTCTGAAACTGCTGTAAATAAAATTATATCTACAAATGGCAATACATCTTTAACAAATGACTCTGAATCTCCTACAATTAAACCTTTACCTTCTCCCGAGGTTGAACCTTCTCTTAGAACTATAACTGGAACTCCTACAGATAGCTCTACACCTCCACTAACTTCATCTACTCCTATGATCACCACTTTGCCTTCCACAAGTAATTCTATATCTCCAACAGATAACACAGAACATCCGACATCTACAATGGACTATGCTATAAATGGTCAAATATCTTCATCAATATTTAACGCTACAGATTCTTTAACTAATACTGAATCTTCTGCGAGCAATACTACATATTCTGCAGCTACATCTTCTTTTTTCCCTGAAATTAAACCTTCTGCAACTACATCATCAACTTCCTCTGAAACTATATCTCCTATTA
Source organism: Plasmodium gallinaceum (assembly GCF_900005855.1). NCBI lineage: Eukaryota > Apicomplexa > Aconoidasida > Haemosporida > Plasmodiidae > Plasmodium > Plasmodium gallinaceum. The sequence goes on along the minus strand of NW_021628358.1, from coordinate 14,722 downwards.
ATCACGATTCTCCCACAGATGATATTAATACTTCTACAATTAATTATGAATCCATAAATAGTCCTGAAGCTTCTACAACAACACCTCAATCCTCTATCCCTGATGTTGTGTATCCTACAACTGTAACGGAATCTTTTAATGATAAGTCTATCCTTCCTACTACTGTTGTTACTCATGTAACTGCAACTTCACCTTTAACAAATAGTTCTACACATATTTCGACAAATACCATTGATAATTCTATTACTACCATTCAACCATTTACAAATGGAATTGCATCTTCTACAACTGACGATACATCTCCTGCAATTCACACTACTCCTGCATTTAACACTACATCTCCTACTTCTGGTATTATATCTCCAACTCCACTTTCGTATTATCCTGAAAAAACACCTATTCTCACAACTACGACTGCTTTTTTTCCTATAACAAATAGCAATTTACCTTCAAATCAGACAGATACTATCCAAGTGCAGAACCAACAAAATACACATGCCCCTTTTATACAGGCTCAACAACAATTACTTGAAAATAATACTGGATATGCTTCAGGAAGTCCAAATGCGACTCTTTCAAATAATTTTTTGACACCAACCCCATCAAATGAGCCTACCAATGTTGTACCTACAGTTAAACCTACAGGTAATTTATTAATACCAATGGTTTCAGGAGGTATATTTATTTTAGGAATTATTTTTCTTTTAGTTCTTCTTTGTAAAGTAAGATAAAATTAACATTTAAAAATAAAAAAACTTATATATTTAAAATCATAATTATATTAATTAAGAATTTTTATAATTTTTTATTTTTTAATTTGAATTATAGTATACTCCCATTGTATCTTGGATTCGTAATAGGAAGTCAAAAAAAAAAAAAGCAAGAAAAAAGATTAAGAAAATAACAAGGGAACCGTTGCTAATGGATACTAATAACACAAAGAATGAACCAATAAATAATGAAAATTATTCGTTCCTACACCATGAAAAAGAAATACCACTATGTGATATGGGTTTGAAAAATCGAAAAGATTTGAAGTATAAACAAGAAAAGAAATCCAAGGCACATAAAGGTATGTATATGAAAAATGAAAAAGATTTGAAGTATAAACAAGTGAAGAAATCCAAAGCACATAAAGGTGTGTATATGCAAAATGAAAAAGATTTGAAGTATGAACAAATAAAGAAATCCAAAGTGCATGAAGGAACGTATATGGAAAAAGAAAAAGATTTGAAGTATGAACAAATGAAGAAATCCAAAGTGCATAAAGGAATTTATATGGAAAATGAAAAAGATTTGAAGTATGAACAAATAAAGAAATCCAAAGCGCATGAAGGAATGCATATAGAAAATGAAACAGATTTGAAGTATGAACAAATAAAGAAATCCAAAGCGCACGAAGGAATGCATATAGAAAATGAAACAGATTTGAATTATGAACAAATGAAAAAATCCAAAGCACATAAAGGAATGTATATGGAAAATGAAAATAAATGCATTCGTGAAATTGTAGACGTATCAAATAAGCATGAAAATGAATTAATATTGGGAGAAAACTTATATGAAGATAATCCTAGAAATGAAATCGAAGAAAATGAATTGAATGTAAATAAATCTAGAAATAAAATCAAAGAAGAAAAATTGAATAAAAATATATTAGGAAAAAATACAGTTAATGTAGAGTATATTATGGAAAATACATTAAATGAGGAAGAAACAAATGAAATAAATGTAATAAAAGAAAAATATGAATGTGAAGATGAAATGAAAAATTTAGAAAATAAAAGATCAATTAATGATGAAGTACGTAGTTGGAATACATGGATAAATGTACATATGATAGCATTACTAGAGTGTAAAAAAGAAGAATGGAAATTGAATAAAAATGAATTTTTTAAAATTTGCTTAGAAGAGCTCAAGAAAGACGAAAAAAATACATATTTAAAAGAAGAGGGCAATAATTTAGCAAAGAAAGGAGAAGAAGAAAATATTACAGTTATGATAGAAAAAAATAGCAGTATTCTAGAGAAATGGAAAAAAGAAGAATGGTTCATTAATTTGAAAAAAGAATGGAAGAGAGAAGAAGAAAAGCATTTAAAATATTTAGAAGAACCAGAGATTGAGAATGTAACAGTAGAAGAAATAAGTAATCTAATGTTAGAAGAAAAAAAGAAAGTATGGAAGAAGTGGATAGAAAGACAAAGAAAACATTCACATATATACAAAAAACAGAATTGGTTTGAAAAATTGTTAGAAGAATATGAAAATGAAGAAATTCATAAAAATATAAAGGAAGAAAAAATTGAAAAAATAAATGCAGAAAAACTAGAGAAAGAAAGAAATAATGGAATAGATAAATCTGAAATGAAGAAAAATTTGGAACAAAAAATATTGATAGATATTCTCATGATGGTATTAGAGGAATGTATTAATGAAGAATGGGAAAAAGAAGAAGAAGAATTTATTAAAACAAACATACAAGAAATGAGAACACATGAAAATTTGGACGAAGAAGCAAACATATTAGATAAAATAGGAAAAGAAGGAAGTTGGAGTTCAATATTAGAGAAAAAAAAAGAAGAAATAAAAAAATGGAAAAAAGAAAAATGGTTTGTAGAGTTAATGTTGGATTGGAAAAAGAATGAACAGAAATATTTAGAAGAACTAAATAAAACGGTGTTTGAAAAAAAAAATGAAGAAAGAATAGCAAATATTACTTTAGAAAGGAAAAACATTTTATGGAAAAAACATTGGGAATATATTATTAAAAAATGGAAAAAGGATTATAACAATGAAGAGTGGATTACAAAGTTAGTTGATGAATATGAAAATAAAGGGAAAGAATATAAAAATGAAATTTATAAAAATAGCATAGACATAAAAAGAGAAAATGGAGAAACCAGGAAAAATTGTGAATCAATAATAGAGATTAATAAAAATACAGAAGAAAAAATGCGAAAACATGTAAGGAATCAACCAGAAGGATTTAACAAAAATATTAATTCTATAGACAGAAAAAAATTAAAATGGAAGGCTATAATAGAAATATATATGATAATATTGCAGGAATATAGAAAAGAGGAGTGGTCTATGAATAGAGGAAATTTTTTAGAAATTTGTTTAGAAGAATTTTTAAAGGAAGAAAAAGAAGAATATCTAAAAATAATAGAAAATGATTTAGCAGTGATGAGAGAAGGGGATGAAAACAACAGTACAATAATGATAGAGAAACAAAAACTTCTATGGAAAAAATGGGTAAAAAGAAATAAAAGCATGTTAAAGAAATGGAAAGACGAAGAATGGTTTATTATGTTGAAGAAAGAATGGGAAAATTCACAAGAAAAATATGAAGAAGCAACAAAAGAATCAAAAATGGTAGAAATAGAAGTAGGAAAAAATCCTATGTTAGAGAAACAAAAAATAATATGGAAGCGATGGATAAAAAAACAAAGAATGTGGTTTATAGAAAACAGTGAAGAGAAATGGTTTAATGATTTGTTAGACATATATGAAAAAGAAATGGAAAGTGAGGAAGGGATAACTAAAAGAGATGTAAAAAAAGTAAAGGAATTTCAAGAAAACATAAAGAAATTTGATCAAGAAAGAAATAATGAAGCAGACAAATGTATAAAGAAGAAAGCATTGATACAAAAAGTTTTCATAGAAATACATATGATGGTATTAATAGAATGTAAAAAGGCAGAATGGGAAAAGGAAAAAGAGAATTTTTTTAAAACAATTATAAAAGAGTCTGAAATACAAGAAAATCTAGGTGAAGAAGCAAATGTATTAGAAAAGGTAGGGAGAGGAAGAAGTTGGACTTCTACCTTAGAGAAAAAAAAAGAGGAAATAAAAAAATGGAAAAAGGAAAAATGGTTTTTAGAGTTAATGTTAGAAATGAAAAATAAAGAAAAAAGATATATTAAGGAAATAAATAAAGAAATGTTAGTAAAAAAGAATGAAGGTACAATTAAAAATCCGATGTTAGAAAGGCAAAAAATTATATGGAAAAAACACTGGGATGATATTCATAAAAAGTGGATAGAAAAAGGTAATAAAGAATGGTTCGAAGCACTATTTTATTAATAAAAGAATGAAGGGAATAAAAAAAGTAATATTTATAAATAAAGCATAAGAAAGAAAAATATGCGAATAGAAAAAATATTAGAGATTATCAATAAATATAATTATTGATCTTTTTGCATATTCATTATGAAATAAATTTAACTATTACTACATTTTTAATTATTAATTTATTAATTGTCCATTCAATGATTTGGTTATAATATAGATTTATTAATTTCCTGTTTAATAAATTTTTAGTATTAAGTGGGCAAATTAATGAAAAGCATTTAGAGACATCTGTACTTGTTTTATTTAGAATAAAATAAGTTATTACATAAGTTATTCATTTCTTTTAATATTATATTTTAATTCTATTATTTATTATTTAAATTAATTTATTCAATACAAAATAAATGTAACGTTTAATATTGCATTTTTTAATCTTTCATGCAAAATAAAAAAAATTCACATCACGTCAAGAAAAAAAATAATTATTATATTTTTTTTTAAGATGGTATTTTTTTTTTTTTTTGTATTAAAAGAAAAAAAAATAATAAAACTATCGTCATTTTTTTTTTATTAAAATTTCCCAAATTTCCATAACCACGAATTACAAAAAAAAATAATATATTTCTTTTTTATAATTCTAAAAACACAGAAAAAATAAAATAAATACATCTGTTTTTTTTAATGTAATAACTTCTTAATTCTTATTTCAGTAAGATTGTGATTTATTAATTGGCTATTCAAAGTCTTATGTAGTGCTTTAAATAGTCAAGTAAGTAAAAAGCATGTATAACAATCTCTATTTATTATTTTTATTATAAAATTAGTTTATATAGATAATTATATAACAATTATATAAAAATAAATTTTTAATAAATTTAAAATGTTTATTATAAAGTTTATATTTTTTAATACTCTTCTTAATAGTTTTTCACATAAAACTAATAAAAATTGCCATATTAACTAATCTGAAAAAAAAAAATTATAAAAAGAATTATCTTTTTTTTTTTTTAAAATAAAAAAGCACACATAATATTTTTTTATAAATTTGTTACTAATATTATCCATTTTATACAAACATAAATCTACTGCATTTCAGGAGGTATTCCTTTAATTACAAAATATTTTGTATTTTCATATTATACATGTAAAAGTTAATATGAGTATTTTCATGTGAATATCTCTGTAGATACCTCATAATTATCTTACATGTATCAGCAGTACTCTAAAATGAACCTCTTTATTCTGTAAGTTACTAAAAAATAAGTCAAGTCATTTATTGATCATTTTACTAGTATTGAACAAACAAATTAATAAAATATATATAGATAAAACTATGTTTGTTTTACTTATAATAAAAAAAGACATTGAAAAAAATTTTTATTTTTGCTAATTAATGTCAAATATGAATCACAATAGTTAATTATTATTTAATTTATATAATACCTTATAAAATGTAATTTTTAACATTACATTTTAAATCTTTTACAGAATAAAAAATTAATCTTCAAAACGTCAAAATAAATAAAAAGTATTATTTTTTTTTTTAGAATTTATTTTTTATGTCATTGACTTATGAGTTACCCGTTCATTCACTTTGTTAGTATTGAGTAAAAAAAATAATAAAGAGAATGTAAGCAGAACTTATTTTATTTTTATTAAAATAAAAATGCTCAGGAAATTATTTTATTCTTTTAATTAATATTAAATATTAATTACATTATATAAATGTCATTTTAGTTAATTTAAGCAATAGTTCATCTGTACCATATTTAGAGTTGCATTTTTAATATTTCATAAGGAAAATTATACTTTATATTGTTATTATTCTAATTAAAAGAAAAAAACAATTTTTTTTCAAAAAAAAATAAAATTATCATAAAAAAAAATATTTTTTTTTCTTTTTAAACTAGTGTCACCTACAAAAAAAAAAAAATATTATAAATATATCTACATTTTTTTTTTGTGTACTTTTAGAGCGAGTATTTTTTTTTTTTAACGTATATATTTTTCGTTCACTTATTTTTTCAGTTTACACATTTGTGTTTGCATATTTTCCTCCAATTTTATCTCGCACAATTAAAAATTCTTTACCTTATTTTATTTATTTATATAATTTTCAATGTCAGAAGATGGTATTATTCATATATAATCCACCTTATAAAAAATAATTATATTATTTAATTTTATTTTCAAGGACATATTTTATAATCTCTGGCCTTTTTTTAATATCTTCATGTTTTTTACAGTTTCCATTATCATTCAACCAATATATTATTGTAATACTTTTTTTATAAATGTCAAAATAGTTTTCAGGTTTTAATTCATTTATAGGTTATTGTTTTTTATTATTCTTTTCAGTTATATATAATAAAATACTTGATTGAGTTCCGTATATTCATTAGTTCTATTACCTAATAGCTTAATTTAAAAAAATTGAATGAGTGTTTTTTCCTCTACAGTTGTTCTCTAAGTAATATTATCAACCTTTTTCCAATAATATTTAAATAAATATAATAAATGAATATATTTCTATTAGTGCATGTTATGACTTTAGGAAAATGTGAAAATATAAATACGTAGAGTAAAATAAATACATACAGAAAACACATGTAAACTAAAAAAGAATACTTGCATTAAAAGTAATTACATTAAAAAAAAAATACTGCCTCTAAAAATACATGCACTACATAAAAAGAAAAAATATAGGTATATTTTATTATATGTTTTTTTTGTTTTCACATAAAATAATATATATATTTTTTTTTCTTTGATTGTACTTACAATAATAAAAGAATATATATATATATATTGTTCATTTTGTGTGATGTTCATATAAAAAAAAAGTAATTTTTATCATAGTGATTTTATTTTTTCTTTAAAAAAAGATTGACTTAAAGAGAAAATATTTTATTTTTTATGGAATAATGTTAATGTGAAATGTTTCTTTCTACGAAATACTAAAAATTCCATGCTAAATATTATATATATATTGTATTTTTTAAATTAGCTAAAATAATGACTAATGTAATTAATATTAATTTTTAATTAATAAATGTGCACAATTTGCTTAATATTTTATTTTAATTAAAAAAAAAAGTGGGACATTCTATGCATGCCCTTTATTAATTTTTTTGTAAAATACTAGTAAAGTTGATGAATGCACGATTTGTAAATCAACATATAAGAAAATATAACATGAGCTATAGGAAAAGCCCTATATTTTTCTTTGGTTAGAATGGATTATTGTTTTATTAACTGGATGTTCGGTGACTTTGCTAGAGTACTGAAAAAACAAATTAATAAAGAGCATGTAGAGTTGACTCTACAGTTTTCATGTATTTATATATATTTTTAAATGCTTTGAACGAGTAATTCTTAATTATGTAATCTTCTTCTTTCAGAATTCTTTAATTTCAATAGGAATTTATTTACTTTAATAAAAATCTTCGTTTTTATTAAAAATTTATATCCTTATTGAATATTAAATATTGAATATTGATTATTAATTAAATATATGTTACTTATTTCTTTGTTATGAGTTATGTTCAACAATTTATATATATTGCTGTTGAATTAACAAACATAAACAATTAGTAAAAATGCAAATTAATTATATGAACACTAATTACGTGGAAATTTTATTGTCATATGTATAAAATTTTCTCTCACAAATTCAAAATATACATATTATGCAAATTAAACTCTTTTATGTAAATATTATTATCTTTTTAAGATCCCATTTTTATTTGTACTAAACATTACTCTCGATTTTTATTTTGCCAATTTTCTCTCTCCATTCAATCATTTAAAAAAAAATAAATATATTTTTTTATTTTTACGTATCTCCATTTTTCGAAAGAAAAATATCTCAAAAAAAAAATTAAATTTTTTTTTTTTTTTTCTCGTGTGCACAACCAACTATGTATTCTTCATATAGCTAGTCCTTTTTATTACCAATAAGGTTAATGAAGCCTTTTATTAACCAATAGTAGAATAATGTGAAACATTTAGTTATCGTTGAAAATAGTCTAAGACTTTAATTATAATTTAATATAAGGGTATTATAAGAATGAATTCAATTGATACAGGAAAATTATATGCATAAAAATGTAGAGTGATAGAATTTAATCTATAATTTTAACATATTAAAGGAGTTCAAAATGGTTTACCTAATTGGATTCCTAGATCTATCAAAGATGAAATTGATTTTTTTAATTGCATGGGTTTATATTATTATAAACCTCAAAGAGTATACGAAGATTTATATATTATGCAATCTTGTGAAGAAATTGCAAATATTTCAAGATAAAACAAAATTGACATACTATGAAATGTGTTATGGAAAGACAATTTTCTAACTATAGTACAGTAATATTGTGCATATTAGAAAAATATAGGAATCATATAATGTATTAATTTCACGGTTGTAAATTTTCGGGACATTGTGTAGTAAATAAAATATTAAAGAAGGTACAAAAACACTTTTCGTGCTCTAATATTAGTAAACATATAGAACAATGAGATAGAAATTGTTTGATTTGTTATGCAAGCTCAATAGAAAATTTAAACATAATAACAACTATGCTTTATATAAATATAAAGCATTTGACATAGTTTCATTAGATATCAAAGGACCCAAAATATGGGGATCTGTGAGATGCTTTATGCAAGTAGAAATTGATCATTACTCATGTTTCATGGTGATAAATATAACTAGTAGAATAATCTTTAACAAAAGGCTTTATTAACCTTTTTGAAAATAAAAAGACTAGTTAAATGAAGAATACAAAGTTGGTCATACACACATAAAAAAAAAAAGAAATCTTTTGGAAAAAGATTTGTTACCAATAAATAAAAATAAAAAAAAAAAAAAGAAACTTTTTTTTTAGCAAGCAAATGAAATGTTTTTATGATGAATTTTGTAAAAGAAAATTTTACACATATAACCATAAAATTTTCATGTAATTAATATTTGTATAATTTTTGATATTTGTAAATAATTGCTTATGTCTGTTAATTCAACAGCAATATATATTAATTGCTTAATGTAACTCATATCAAAGAAATAAGTAATTTACATTTAATTAATAATCAATGTTCAATGAGCATTTAAATTTTTAATAAAAATAAGGATTCCTATTAAAGTAAAAAAATGCCTATTGAAATTAAAGAATGATGAATGAAGTAGATTACGTAATTAAGGATCACTCATTCAAAGCATTTAAAAATATATATAAATACATCAAAAACGTAGAGGCAACTCCATATGATCTTTATTAATTTGTTTGTTCAGTTCTCTAATAAAGTAACCAAAAATCCAGTTAATAAATCAATATCATAGAAGCACTATAACAAATCTTGGTTCATTTTATACGATTCAAGAATTTCATTAACATATTACTAAAAAATTACATATAAAGTTACATCATCAGAGCATATCATCCATAAGGAAATGGCATAAAAGAAAGCTCTCATAAAAGTTGAGACTATATAATTATAACTTTATATGAAGAAAAAGACTTACCTTTTAAAGAATTGGTATGTAATACACTATTAATATATAATAATATAACTCAAGGAGTAGGGGAAATACCATTATTTTCTGTATTTGTAATCGGCTGTATACGATATGTATAATAATAAAATACCATAAATTACTTTTGATGTGATACTCATTTATTTAATTGATTGATGGAAAAACATACATGAAGATATTAATGAAATTAAGAGAAAATCTATAATTGAGAATGAAGACATTAATGTTGGAGATATTATTTCTTATGAATTGTCAAAATAAAAAGAAATAAAATAAAAATTTACAGTAAAAATACACAATACAAACAATATTGGTTATTTCCACATAGAGTAACTAAACTCGAGAATAGAATCTTAAAAGATACTCCTATATATTATCAAGGTAAAGAAGTACAAAATTTATTAACAAAGACCAAACTATTGAGTAATAAAACTAGGCATTTTTATGAAATATAATTTGGAAATTTAATACAAATCTTTAACAAGAGTAAAAGAAAACTAAATTCTATGCATTCTTTAAAGCATAAGGAATATTTCTATATTTATTAACAAAATAGTATAACACCTTATGAAATTAGTAATGATGAGAACCAAAAAATTGGAGAAGTATAAAAATGAGTTGATGTAATAAAACAAGCTAAAGAGAACAAAATTTAAGTAATAACTGTTACTTTTCCTTGAGTATTGTAATATGATTAATAGAAGGTAATGTTAATCTGTTTTAGTGTAAAAAGTAATAACTACACGGAAAATAAATAGTAAACCATACATGTACTAGTTAAAAAAAAAATTGCTAATATTTTTTTTCTTTTTGTAATTTTAAAAATACTTAAAAAAATATATTTATTTTTTTTGAAAATGATTTGGTGGTAAAAAAAAATACAAGAATAGTTCACAAAATGTTTCTTGTAGTACATTTTATTTTAAATTTACATGAGAAAATTTTATATCAACAATAATAGAACTTTCATGTTTTGTAGTATTTATATAATTTATTTTGTATTTTGTTAATTATTTATATTTGTTAATTTTAGGGAAGTGGGTTTGCATTGCTAAATGTTACTAATTATAAAAAAATATATGTGATTAAAAATCAATAATTGAAAATAGTATTAAAATAAATAAGTTCATTCATTTAGTAGAGGCAACTCTACATGTTCTTTATTAATACGTTTGTTCAAAATTATAGCAAAGTTATCTAATAGGAAATTAATAAATCACCTACACAGTTTCAAAGAATAATCGAATATATTCTTATAAACTTAATTAGAGAAAACTGTGCAATTGTGTATATATACGATATCATCATTTAATCAAAAACTACATTTCAGCAATTTAAAGAAATTTTTTTTTTTTTTTTTTTTTTTTTTTTTTCTTAATTGTACAATAAAAAAATTAGACTACCTTTTAGAGTTATTTAATAATTTTAAAACTTCCCAAATATCAATTAAAAAACATATATATTTATATATATTTTTCTATATTGAAATTATTCAACAGTAGAGTATTTTTGCCTTGTTTTTAAACTTTTTTAAAAATAATATATACTTTGAAATTTATAAAACATTTATAAATTTACTAAATTCACAACACATATAACTTTTTACATGCACAAAAGTAGCTTTTTTTTTTTTTGATTTTTATTATATGAACTACGCAATAATCCTAATATTATATTTTTGTATATTATAATTCATTTATTTATTATTTTTCTTTAGACGAATAATTATCTATATCATTCAAATCACACATTAAATGAAATTTTTTTTATATTATTTTTTCAAATATAGAAAAAATATCCTAAAGATTAAATAAAAAATACATTAAGGAAATTTACGGGAATTTATATATATTTTTATATAATCCGTTTGCTTATTTATATGCTTAAATTTTAAAATAGTTTCGAAACTGAATCGTTTTAAGTTTCTTTCTTAATTTACTTTCTTTTTCCTTTTTTTTTTTTTTTTAATTTTCCATATAATTTTTTTTTTTTTTTTTTTTTTTTTTTTTTTTTTTTTTTTTTTTTTTTTTTTCTTTTTTTAATTACACAAATTTTTTAAAAAATGAAAAAAAAAAATGTATTTTGTTTTTGAATATATTTATAATTTTATATAAATATTAACTAACAAATTGTGCATTTCTTTTATTTCAAACAATATTTTATTGATCTAAAGCATCCATAAATTTTGTAATTTTAATTTTTTTTTTTAAAAAACAAAATTAATTTAATATATTTGGTTAGATTTTTCTATTAATCTTTTTTAGATAATTAAAAAAATATAGAAAAAAAAAAATATACCTATATTCTCTAAATGTTAATTTAAATTTTTTTTTTTTTTTTTTTTTTTTAATGACTCTAAAAATGAAACTGTTTCAGCTTTAAGTTCCGAATAATAAAAATATATCATTCTTAATATTTTAAAATAATACCAAAAAATTGTAGATTAAAAAAAAAAAAAAAAAAAAAAAATTTAAAAAAAAAAAAAAAAAATACTATTTTTTTAATAACATATTTAAAGTAAAAAATATTTTTTAAAAAAAGTTTTTTGACAAATTNNNNTATTTTTGCACTTGTTTTTGAGATATTTATTATATGTTGTATATGCATTATATATAAATCATACATATTTTTAAATAACTAAATGCATAATCAGAAATGCAACTTAATAAAAAAGGTATTTAAAACCAATAAAATTAGTGGACATTTTCATAAATATCTTTTTATTAATTTGTTTTTTAAAATATTTCATAAAAGTCTTTAAATGAATAGTTAATAAATGATGGTTAAAGTAATTCTTACAAAATATAAAATCAATATATACAACTATGTATACTCTCATTAATTTGTCCGTTAAATACTCTGCAAATTCCTTTAAACACAAAGTTAATAATTTAATTGGTAAAGATGTTACTTATTCACATAGATTAATAAACTAATTTATATAAAATTGTTATATTAAAAATCTAAAAAATTTAATAGAAATTAAATATTTTTATCATAAATTCTATACTTATATCCAAAAAGAGTATAATATTAAATTATAACCCAAAAAAAATATTAAAACAGAAAAAATAAATAATATAAAATTTAAATATAATAATAAATGCTAAATTTCAAAATAACTAAATTTCAATAGCATTAAGTTATAACTTATTTGAATTTTGTTGAAAAAAATGAAGTTAAAATAGAAACTAATTTTGACTCTTAGTTTTATTAAACAATGAAAATATTTTAAATAAAAATAAAGAATAAAACAAAAAACTACAATATTATAAAGATAGTCATTCACATCATATAATTAAAAATTTTGTAATACATAAGAAAAAATTTTTTTTATGTTCATTTTAACTTTTCAAATATTTGTAAAACTGAAATTAAAATTAATAAAAAAATTATTTTATTATAAATTTTTATTACTGCTAACAGAATTTAAAGAGCAAAATGTTGTATATTTTTAACAATTTTTTTTTTTTTAATTTTTCAACAGTGCCTTTTCTGGTAATTTAATTATTTAATTTTATGTCAATTTATATTTCAACATATTCATACATTTTGTTTTTGAGTTTTTATTTTTTTTAAATGTAATTTTTATATTTATTCTATTAAAATTTTTTTAATGCATGCAATACATGGATTGATATTTATAATAAAAAAAATTACAAAACAAAATATGATGTATCATTTAGTTTTATATTACATTTTATTAAAAATATTAAATAAAAAAATTGTATATATAATTTTTAATTTTACTATGTTAAAATATAAAGTTATTCTTACAACATGAATCCCCCCAATTGTTTTAATTTATTTTTAACATTCAATATTAAGCAAATGCTTATTTTTTTTAAGCACCATTTGACAATTGTTTGAATTACTTTTAGTTTCATTATTTTGAAATGACCTTTAATAGAAAAGCTTAATTCTAAAATACATTCATTTGTAATTTAACGTATATTTAATGTTGCAAAGTCAGTATGAGTTTATTTTAAATTTGAATTCAGCATTCAATTAATCATAAGTAAAAAGAAATTGCTAGGTGAAAATTTAAAATGAAGATTATTTTTATAAAATAAACCATTTGAATAAATTTAAAAAAGAATAATAAATTGCAAAGAATGAAGTTAAAAATTAGAAAAGTAAAATTATAAATTAACATAGAATTATAAATTAGAAAAAGTAAAATTATAAATTATAAATTATTAATTGTATATTAGATAAAATTATAAATTAGAAAAAAAATTTTGTAAGGTTGTATAAGTAATAAATTGATATATTAAAAGAAGTAAAAAAATTTTAATGGAATATTTTGACAAAAGCAATTATAATTTATTAATTTATAATCATTTTACTTTATATGCAATGAAAACATTTTAATATTATATGCTTATGTTTTTATTAATTTTTACATGTATATTATTGAGTAGTATAACATAAGTTAATTTTTTTTTTTATAAAAATGAATATCTTAAAAGCTTTTAATTTTTATATCATATTATTGGTTCCTTACTTTTTAGTATTTATTCCTGACTTTCGTTTATCACCAAAATCATTAAAACATATATTACAAATAGATTATCATGAAATGAAATTAATATCAAAAAGAAATCTTGCAGAAAGTATTCCATATGTACGTGAATTTTATAGTAAAACTACAGACGATAACACATTTATAGAAAAAGATATTTTCATAGATAAATTCCCATATGCAGAGTATCTTTTATCTCTAGAATTATTTAATAAAGTGTATAATGAAAATTATAGCATAGAACAAGCTACAGGTAATATGGAAGCTATGCTTGAAAAAATTAACAGTAGATTTCATTTTGAAGGAATAAATATACCTCTTTCTGAAATGTTTAATATAATAAACAGAATGACTGAACGTACTATAGAATTTTCTTTAGAATCACCTGAGACTAGGAAAACCCTTTTCAAAAAAATTCTTGAATTGGAGAGAGAAGCAACTGAAGAATTACTGAAAAGTTTAATTACTGGTGATGAAGAAGTAAAAATTAATAATAGAGATAATATGGATAGAATATTAGAAATAGTGCATATAGAGGTACCAGAAAAGTTACCACAGGGATAACTGGCTTGTGGCTGCCAAGCGCT
>NW_021628356.1:0-2921 GCF_900005855.1 Plasmodium gallinaceum | reverse complement strand
CCAGGAACGCCCCTAGGCGGGGAGATGCTATCAATTTAGGGATATAAGCAGAGCACATACCGGACGGCGGTAGGTATGTCATCCGGCGGTCTCGGGGATTGCAGCGCCTGTGAGAACCGAGCCGCTGGGGGCAGTGAATTGCCGCTTAGGCAAGAGGGGCAACTTGGGCCCAGCGGAGCCGGATCCACGGGCAAGACACTAAATGCAGACCCCCCGCTCTCGCCGACGAGCAACAACTACTCAGTCAGAACTATTAACGGCATACGAGCATCCAACAAGTTCGTGTCCGCCAGCAGAAACGACCTCGATAGAGATCCAAATTGGTATCGGGTCAACTATAATTACTCTATCGCTACCTGGCTCCGCCAGTGTGCGCGTTCTCACGACGAGATCTGTACCTGCGGACGCTGGAGAAGTCACTGGTTCCAGGAGGCTAGTGGACTTGTCACACAGGAGACCCAGACGGACCAGCTCGCCAGAGATCTACGTCGGCTTCAGCGCAAGGGAGAAGCGGCAAAAAGAAAACTTGATTACCTTAAGAGAAGAGGGACCCCCCATAAAAAAGCTAAGACTGTAACATGGCAAGATTACGACGACGACGACCTCGTGGACGCTTTGGCTTCTACCACAGAGGACGATGGCACTGGAGACACAGACTGCGACGAAGACGCTATTCCCGGAGGGGTAAATTTCGATATGCGCGTAGAAGATCCTTTGATCGCCGCGTTAAGAGGAGGATCTTCAACCCACACCCGGGCTCCTATGTGGTAAGGCTACCAAACCCTTACAATAAGCTTACCCTCTTTTTCCAAGGCATTGTATTCATTCCGGAGGCGCAAGCTTTTGTTAAAAGCACCTATAAAAAGACTAACCTTACGGTTTGCCATGTAGCCTCCATAAATGTTAACCTCCGAGAATTTATGCTTGCAACAATGCCTTTAGATGCAAAGAGCAAAATCGGAGGCCCTAACCCTTATCCTCAGCACTTGCAGGGGTGCCAATGGTCAGCACAAACGACGCAGGACGCATGGCCGTACGCAGCGGGCATGTCAGAAACAAAAAGACCCAGCGTACCACCGAGTGAGTGGTGGCGCTGGGCTCTCCTGGTGATGCACCCGAGAGCACCTGGCAGATTTTACAATGCCCCTAAGCTAATGACTCTGGACGCTATGGGAGACCTCTTAGGGGGCTGGCAGCTATTCAGGCATGTAAAAACCAAGTTCAGAGTGCTAGCAACTATGGGACAAGGGGCATTCTCACCAGTTGCAAGCCTCCTTGTACAAAACGACTACTGGAGCAGGAGGCACTTAGAGGGCTTCCCAGTTAAAGGTGCACCACCCATGTGCACCATGCAAAGAAAAACTCAGCAATACGGCAACGTAGAATCCAATGCACCGGCAGACGAGCAATGGCTACCCGTTAACCCCCCAGATCCACCAGTATACCCTAACCAGGGAGGCTGCTCCCAAAACGTGGCTCCAGGCATCTACCGGCTTGCAGGCTTAGAAGACAGTAGCAGATGCTTTTATTCAAAGGCTTGTTTCCCCAGCTTTGCAGCGCTTTCTGCTATGGGTGCACCCTGGTCATTTCCTAGCACTCAAAAACCAATTCAAAGAGGCTCATTTAACAAGCATTCCATCACGGGGACAGGGGACCCCCAGGGCCGACGGTGGTTAACACTTGTGCCAAAAGGAGTCGAATGGATTACTGATGACACCATGGAACCAACGCAACTGGACACAGACATTGCAACACTCTTTTTGGCTCAAGGCAGCCCAGTCTGGGCACCCTACAAATTCGGAACTTTTCACAAAGCAATGGCTTTAACAGCGATGCAGACCACCCCCTGGTGCGTGGTGAAAGTCCGGTCCATCTGGCAGCTCGGCAACCAAAGACAGCCGTATCCATGGCAAGTGAACTGGTACAACGAGCATACTGCAACGGACAGATACAACCCGTAATTGGGGGGGGCTTCGGCTCTTCAAAAATGTAATCTGGCTGCTGAGAAAATCTTGAATATAGGTATTATAAAGTGTTCATAAGTAGAACAAAAAGAGAAAAGATTCTGGTGGCATTATATTTTCAATCTTATGTCTGGAAATCAGTACCAGTGACCTTGGATATATGACTCAAGGTTCAGATATTTGCAGATGACTGAACACTGGATCTCCTCAAAGACAGCTCTTATACTCCTCCAGAAACTAAAAGCAAAGTTTTCTGCTGCATCTCTTCTCTGTTGTTATTTGAAAATTTACTTTTCCTATCACACATATTAATCACCTCTGTGGCACCCGTTTCACTCTTTATATGAATTTCTAGGTCAGACTTGTAAACAAAACAAAAACAAAACAAAACAAAACAAAAAAGATTTTGGACAATTTAGTTTCATTTCAGATACACATCATCATGTCTGAGTGCCTGGCATTTGAGTATATGAATGATTTCAAATGCATGCTACACTACCTAGAAATTGTGTCAATCTTCCAGGCTGATTGAGTAGATCCTCAGATACATCATGGCCCTATCTGCATACATAGAAAGGCAAAAGGTGCACACAGAAGTTCACAGAAACCTTTACTTATTCAGGACTGTCCGCTCTTCGGTGCAAGCAGTATGAGAGAGAAGTGCACAGCAGTCCCTTCCAAGCTCTTCTCCAAGTATTGTGATGAAGCAGGAGGTGTGCCATGGAGCAATGCCTTAGCTCAAGATACCGTCATTGTTTCAATGGCATTGTGGTGAACTCACAGATACTGCAGTAAAGTCAGGCAGATATGATCATTTCGATATAGAGGGGGAAAAATAAAAGGAGGTTGGGACTCCAGATACTAGATTATATCTATATGTATTTCTTTTATTTTTCCTATATTATTTTTATTATACTATTTATCTTATTATTTCATGTTATTATTATTATTATTATA
>NW_021628355.1:0-2931 GCF_900005855.1 Plasmodium gallinaceum | reverse complement strand
TATTTTTTTTTATTGTTATAAATGAAATATATCTAAATTAAGTTTGGATTTGCATAATAATAACAAGAGTGAACTAATATTAAATTAATTTTAATGATTATGTAACTGTTTTATAATTTAGTTAAATACTAATATTAATATTAAAATAAAAAAAATAAAAATATAGAAAAATTTGTTATCATAAATGCTTTCTCATAAAAAATTGGTGAAAAAATAAAAATTCTAAAAAATAAATTAAATTAAAATATTAAATTAATTTTTTTATAACAATATTTACGTTAAAATCACTATGGAAAGCAGATTAAATATAAAATATATGTAATTAAATGTTAAGCTTTGACAAGTGAATAATAAAGAATATTAACAACCTTTTTGAATTTTTAATATGATGACCAAAGTATAGAAGAGAATTGTGTACATGCAGGCTATTCAAAAATATACATATTTTAAAATACGTATATGATTAATAAAAGGTATGGTTGACTTTTTATGAAATAATAGCTAATCAATTATAAGGAAATAACAAGTTCTTACTCATACCTGCTACTTAAGAAAACAGATAACTAAAAAATAAATTTTTTTTATTATTCTAATGTTAATTTTTTTTTCTTTTATATTTTATTTAATTTCTTTTCTTCTTTAGATTATTGAATAATGGGTTTCATTATTTGAGTGTTCAATTACATTAATCGAATTAATATTTTAAATAATGGAATATTAAATTCGAAGTTTAAAGAAAACAAAAGGGACTTATCATTTATTATTATTTAAATTTTATGTATTTTTAAAGATTTTTTAGTAACCTCATTTTTAATTTATTATGTTATTTTAAAATATTATTTTGTATATATTCAATAGATTTAATGATAATTTATGCTTTTAATAAAAATAAAAATAAATTTGTATTAAATAAACTTCTCTTAACTAATATTCTTTTATGTAAATTATATATATAGGATTTATTTTTTATATAATAGAGATATATTTTTATAACAGTTAAAAACAATAGAAACCACTCTATATGCTCTATATTAATTTATTCTTTTAATAATATATCGAAGTTATTTGACAATAGATTAATAAATCTTAAATACTCTATTTTATACATCATATTATACGAACATTAACATACTGATCTATTAATTGATTGTTCATCAAATATGCCAGGATATTGAGTAAAATTAATAAAGAGCATGTCGAGTAGTCTCTATTAGTTTTAACTGTTATAAAAATATCTCTCTATTAAAGTAAATTTCATATATATAGCTTACACAAAAGAATATATATTGTTTTAGAGGAGTTTATTTAACTAATATAAATTTATTATTATTTTTATCAAAAGCTTAAATTATCATTTATGCTATTGATTATACTCTAAACAATATTAAAAATAAAATAATAAATACAAAATAAAATTATTAAAAAAATTTTAAAAATATATAAAATTTAAATAATAATAAAAATTTAAATATTTTAGTTTTCTTATAAACTTTGAATTTAATTTTCATGGATTCAAAAGTTAACTCAATTAATAAAATTTAATTCCTTAATAAATAAAAATCCCTTTAACAACAAAAAAAAAAAAAAATAATTTTTTTTTTTAAATTAAAATTAAATAATTATAATTAACAAATAAAATTTGCAACATCACAAAATGAAAACATTCAATGTTCTTTTTTTAATTATCTGTTTTATTAAACAGCAAGTGTTAATAAATGATTTGTTATTTTTTATATTATTAATTATCTACTATTTCGTAAAATTTTAATTATATCTTTCATTAACCATTATTATACAAAAGTATTTGAACAACTAAGAAATTAATACCTCAATATTTGTATTTTACTATATTGATTAAGGGAATCATCAATTTTTTTTAAATATTAATAAATATAAATAAAATAAAAAGATAGATATAAACGCTTGATACATTAAAAAATGTTTCAAATAAGTATTTAAAAAAAAAATGATGTTTAAGTATATGTTCATAGAAAAGAATTTTATAATGAACTTACTATTTTTTGAATAAAAAATTAGAATTTATTAAAAATATTTTTAAATAATTTTTATAGATTAACGTTATAGAATTATTTCACATATTATCAACGATATAATTCAAATGTTTAGACTCCTAAATATGTTAAATTTAGTAAACCTATTTTAATGTCTTATAAAATTATTATTGTATTAGTATTAAATAAAATATTGAGCTATATATTTTATTTAGAAGATAGTAACGTCATGTGAAACAAGTTAGTTATTTAATTTTATATAGTTTAATTATATAAAAATTAAATAATGTTAGTGAAAAATACTTTCACAACTAATCAAATTTGTAGAATTTAGTGTAATTTTGATTTGTTCAATCAATAATTGGTGATTTATTAACTGGGCGTTCTGTGACTTTACCAGAGTACTGAACAAACAAATTAATAAAAAGCATGTAGAGATGCCTCTACAATTTTGTTGTATTTATATATATTTTATATTCTTCGAACGATTAATTCTTAATTATGTGCTCTACTTCGTTCAGCATTCTTTTATTTCAATAGGCATTTATTTACTTTAATAAAAATCCTTATTGAATATTGATTATTATTCAATTGCAATTTATTTAATTATTTGTTATGAGTTATATTCAGTAATTTAAATATATTGCTGTTGAATTAACAAACATAAACAATTAGTAGAAATGCAAATTAATTATATGAATATTAATTATGTGAAAATTTTATTGCCATATGTATAAAATTTACTCTCACAAATTAAAAATATAAATATTATGCAAATTAAACTCTTTTACGTAAAAATTTTTATCTGTTTAAGATATCATTTTTATTGGATAAAATAATAAAATATATAAATATTTTTTTCATATCTTGTTCCTTTTTAGAGCAAGTATTTTTTTTTTTTAGATGACTTTTAGAGCAA
>NW_021628354.1:0-3068 GCF_900005855.1 Plasmodium gallinaceum | reverse complement strand
ATTTAAGTGTATTAATGCTTATATTATATATATACTTTATAATTTTTAATTTATAAAAAATGAAAAGAAAAATAAAAATATTTGAATATTATATATGTTTAATTTTATATTTTTTCTGTTTTTATTAGGAAAAATTTATTAATGTTAAAAAGTTATAATTAATACTTTTACTAAAAAGATAAAATATTCTTACAAGAGGTATACAAAATTAATATTATAGAATTTATATTTTATATTTAACATATTTATTATAATACTTAAGCAAGACTTTGTTACAATAAATGAATTATAAATCTTAAAATTTCATATATGTATCTAAATGCGTACGTATATATATATAAATTAGTTAAAATTAAAATTTTTTTTTTATGCTTAAATTTCTCAAATATTATATGTTTTTTTTTGTATATATCGTTTTACACTTTTTTTTATGTATTAATTTGTTAATTTTATGTTAAAAATTTTGTTATAATGATTTATTATTTGTCTATTCATTGACTTTGCTAAATTATTCAACAAATAAATTAATAAAGAACGTGTAGAATTCTCCTTACTAAGTTAATTAATTAAAATTTGGTATTAATATTATAAACCAGTAAACTATGATTATATAATCTATTTCATTTAAAATTTATTGTTTTTAATAGATATTTATTTACTTTAATAAGAATCCCATATTTTTATTAAAAATTTAAATCCGCATTGTTATCATTTTCAATTATATATGCTTTATTTATAATGTTATGAGTAATATTTAGCAATTCAAATACATTACTTTCAAACTAGTATAAATAGTTAACAAAATATATAATAAATTATGTAAATACTACAAATATCGAAAAATTTATTATTATTAATATAAGAAGTTATATATATTTAAGCAAAAATATTCTACAAGAAGCTTTTTGTCAGCAATTCTTTACTTTTTGAACATTTTGATTTATCTTTTAAAAAAATAAATATATTTTTTTTTTTATCTAAAACTTACAATAAGAAAACAAAAAATATTAACAACTCTTTTTTTTTTTGTTTAGAAACTTGCATGGTGATTTGTTAATTGCTTGTTTATTGGCTTTGCTATTATTGAAGAACGAAATTAATAGAGAGCATATTGATCTAACTATTTAATTAAATTTTTAAATTTTAGATTCGCTTAACTTAAATAAAATATAATATTTATTATAATTTACACATACATTGCCTTCTCTAGAAAAAAAAAAGAAAATAAAATTTTTTAAGATTTTCATTTTTTCTAAAAAAAAATATACGATAAATTTTTTTTTTTTGAATTGTGGATACACATGTAAAGAAAAAAAAAAATTATTATTTATTAAAAATTTATTTTTAGTGTACAGGCTTTTGAGTAGCTATTTTATAGTACACACTTATGAATTCATATTGTTTCCGAGATTTAGCTTTCACAGAATAAAATATTTTTTTTCTAATTATTAATTTAATTATAATAGAAAAAAGATTTATAATATTATTTATAAACCACATAGCTAATTTTTTATTTTCCATACAGATGTTACTTTTCATTCTCAAAAAGGTTATTAATACCTTTTATTAATCAGCTAATAAACAAATAAATAAAGAACAATTAAAATGTTTTTTCCTATTTTTGTTTAATGGGAAAAATATTTTGTTATAAATAAGTAAATGTTATATAATTGTTTTATTAACTTGATGTTAGGTGACTTTGCTAGATGTTTTATTAGTTGGGTATTCGGTGACTTTGCTAGAGTACTGGTTAATAAAAGTCTTCATTAACCTTTTTGGTAATAAAAAGGACTACCTATATGAAGAATACGTAGTTTGTTGTGCACAGGCGAAAAAAAAAAAAAAAAAAAGAGAGATACGTAAGAAAAATAATATATTTTTTTTTTTTTTGAAATGACTAAATTAAGGAGAAGAAAAAGAATGGTAAAATTAAAATCGAGAGTAAGATTTAGTACCAATAAAAATGAGATCTTAAACAGATAATAATGTTTACATAAAAGAGCATAATTTGCATAATATTTATATTTTTAATTTGTTAGAGAAAATTTTATACATATGACAATAAAATTTTCACCTAATTGATATTCATATAATTAATTTGCATTTTTAATTATTGTTAATGTTTGCTAGTTCAACAGCAATAAATGTAAATTGCTGAATATAACTCACAACAAAGAAATAATTAAGTTACATTTAATTATTAGTCAATATTCAGTAAAGATTTAAATTTTTAATAAAAATAAAGATTTTTATTAAAGTAAATAAATGCCTATTGAAAGTAAAGAATGTTGAACGAAGTAGAGCACATAGTTAAGAGTTACTCGTTCAAAGCATATAAAATACATATAAATACAACAAAATCGTAGAGACTCCTCTACATGCTCTTTATAAATTGGTTTGTTCAGTACTCTAGTAATGTCACCGAGCACCCAGTTAATAAATCAATTGGTGAAAAATTAAAAAAATAATAGTTGCTGGCTAAAAAGTTTCCTGTAGTATATTTTGTTTAAATTTATATAAGAAAATTTTAAATTAACAACAATAAAATTTTCATATTTAGTAGTATTTATATAATTCAATTTGTATTCTATTGATTGCTTATGCTTGTTTATTTGAAGGCAGTGGATTTGAATTGTTAATGATTACTCATAATATTATAAATAAAATATATGTAATTAAAATAAATAATGATGATTTATGTTTTTAAAAAAAATATAGGACTTTCATTAAAGTAAATAAATTCCTCTTAAAAAAAAAAAATTCTCAACTAATTAGACAACTTATTTATTAACTGGGTATTCGGGGACTTTACTATAGTACTGAACAAACCAATTAATAAAGAGCATGTAGAGATGCCTCTACGATTTTTGTATATTTATATATATTTTTATTTACTTTGAACGAGTGATCTTTAATTATAATCTACTTCGTTCAGCATTCTTTTATTTCAAAAGGCATTTATTTATTTTAATAAATAAACCTCAAGGAGTATATGAAGATTTATACATCATACCATCTTGCGAGGAAATAGCAAATGAAGCAAAAAAAGTTAAAGATAACTTGCCAAG
>NW_021628352.1:0-3153 GCF_900005855.1 Plasmodium gallinaceum | reverse complement strand
TGTCCTAAGCCTACATTTGTGTTATGAAGTGATATGTTTACTGATCAATTGCACACCGGTTACAGGGAGCACAGTTACCCTGACAATGCAACCTGGCCAGTTCATTGCAAGGAAGATCTCACACCAGCTGGATTCTTTGTGGTTTATTTTTTTGCTACACGTAACTTATGGTGGTAGATTTCTACCTTGATTTTCATAACAAGGCCTAAGTAAGCTCAGATATATTCCACCAATTTTAAAGATTAAGCCAGCGTTGCATTGTTTCAAGATGTGAACCGTGTCCCTGCAAGAAGTTTCACCCTTCAAATCTTCTTGTACTGGTGATAGCATCAGAGTAGTATGTTTGAATGTAAAATAATATTTTAGAAAATCCTGGAATATCCTAACATGCTATTGTACTTCTGACAATCACTTTGTATTCTTTACAAATACCAGTACAGGGGCAAGGAGCCCCTGTAATAAATCCAGTGTTTATTACCGAGGCATAGGAGTGCACTTAGGATGGTGTGTAAGAGAGTGGCTCAGGGAGCAAGGATTTGTGAGCTCGAGTGCTGTGTGCACAACCCAGACTGTGAGACCTTAAAGCTGTCAAAGCAGGAAGAAAAACTGAAACTTCAGTTAAGATAAGGGGATAGCTAGCCTGGGAAGAGATCAAGAAGGTGGAATGTGAAGAATAGTGAAAAAAGCCGTGTGATGATTAATGCTGTTCGAATAGCTAGCGAGCAAGATGCATGATTTCTGCATGCTAACCAATTATAAGTTGCCGTGTATACCCTGTACATTTGTATAAGTAATGAGCTTATTCGGGCAATAAAAGACCCTTAGGAAGTTTCCACCATTATTTCTGAGAAGACACGTGTATTCATTCAGGCTGCCTTTCTTCAATGGTGGAAAGAGTGTGTAATTTGTGAATCAATCTGGAAGAACTTCCCCAGAGATGTCTATTTCCCAACTGAAAGATATTACGGTAACAGCTCTGAAACCACAGATGTATGTTTTTGATATTTTTAGATTCTACTTGCAGACTGCTGCTTTCAAAAAATTAAACATAGTGGCTGAAAGTTTTGTAAAAGCAAGACTCCGGGTACTGCTTCTTAGAGCATTCACGAGACACAGACTATTAATATTAATAGTTAACCTGAGTGATATTATTCCTCAGACAGCAGCATACACATATGCCTTAGTCATATGCTGCCCTCCTCCTATCATAAATATGTCACTTATTTTCTAATACAAATATTGACAATTCAGAGATGCAAATGTGCAAGGATCTAAAGCCTGCTTATTACAGTATTTTACCTCCTGCTGCTGGTACAGCAGGGAAAAGGGAGGCCGTAGGGCTGAATGTGACCACTGTGACTCTTCACTCTTGCAGTGAGAGAGTCTGGTTCCATAGAAGTCAGAAATGCATGGTTGTGGTCAGAGTTTTCATTAACCTTGTCTTATCATCTTAGGGCTGTCAGTGGGTTTTTATTACTGTTTTCCTCCTAACCTGCAGCTCACAGCAGTTTCTGTTTCTTTTCAGCCTTCTGTTCACAAATGTCAAATGTATGAGGGAGAGGAGCTTCAAGGCAGATATCTACCTAAGGAGGGACTCTGCTTTGCTGATTCCCCAAATTTTCCCTGGAGCACTCATGCAAAGGGAAAAACTAAAGAGTAGTCAGGACTCTGCTGTAGATAATCCTGCACTGAAAAGGCAGCTAACACTTGTTTGAGATACACGTTCCGTTAAATGGGATTCTGCCTTCAACCTGCTGCTATGTTAGAGAGGCAGTGAATGCCTCCTGACATTACAGGTCAGGATGCACAGGGCTCTGATGTAGCTATAGATGCAGGGAAGTTGGATTGGATGACTTGCAATGGTACCATCTATTCAATAAAAAGAAAATAAGAGGTTACCCAGCTACATGAGTATCACTCGCAAGGCAAAATAGAACTGTTGAAAAGAAAATTTCACTGGGGGTGTCTGTGACTTCTGAGTAATCCTAGAGAAGTTAAATACTCAAATTTTACCTTCATAAATTGTCACCTTCATTTTCTGAGATTCTCCCAATGAATTTACCTTTCTGTGATTCTTCCATTTGTATACTCCAGAAGAACCCAGCTCCATAGAAAATAAATACCCATTTTAAAAGTAGTAGTCTTTTTTAAAATGAAAAACAATTCATTCAAGAGATTTTACCAAAATGCCACACTACTTCAAAAAGTCAGTTTCTAAAAAGCCCTACAGACCTGCTATCATTTCAGTGTACATTTTCCAGTCACATTAAGAGTAATTACTACTTATTTACATACTAACATTAATACATGAGCAATTTTTTTATTGATATTATAAGAAACTTTTTTTTTTTTTTTTTTTTTTTTTTTTTTTTTTTTATGTTACGCATGATAATATACATAAGTGTTTTTTTTTTTTGTTTTTTAATTTTAGCACATCACTGTGAAAGTTGTAATTTCTGTTTTTCTTTCTGAATGAGTGTCTTATACTTTTTTGTAAATTTTAATATTTTCATTTTTATTAATACTTACTTTTTTTTTCTATATTACCAATGTTTTATTTCAATAATAGGGGTTGACTAATATGTATATAATACATAAATGTTTGTTATTGTTTTTTAATAAAGTATTGTTTTTTATAAATAATTTTCCTTTTCAATACAAAAGAAATACAAAAAGATAAGAAAAAGAATTAATTATATATATTTCTAATTTTTTTCTAAGATTTAATGTTTTTATTTTTTATTTTTATATATTTTTTTTTTTTTTTTTTTTTTTGTTAAGATCATAAGTCTTAAATTTTCTAAATAATTTTATTTTTACTTTTTTATGATAAATTTTTTTAATAAAATTAATTTGTGCATTATATTTATAGTTTCGATAATTATTATGAAAATCATGGCTTAATAAGTTAACTTTTTTTATGTCTTAACGGAAATTTTTTTTTATATGTATATTTATATCATTTGAATATTAAAAGTTTTTTTCTATATTGATAATTTTCTTTTTTGTGTTTTTTTTTTTTTTTTTTTTTTTTTTTTTTTTATTTTTTTTTTTTTAAAACGTATATATTTAAAATTATAATTACATTAATGAAGAATTTTTATAATTTTTTATTTTTTAATTTGAATTATAGTATACTCCCATTGGATCTTG
>NW_021628351.1:2500-7296 GCF_900005855.1 Plasmodium gallinaceum | reverse complement strand
TCAATTAAAAAAAAAAATATTAAATGAAACTAGAAGAATAATAAATAAAGATAAAATACGGCAATTAAATTATAAAAGTATATCAACACTTAGCAATACTAAAAGTAATTCTCAATATGATAAAGATAAACAGAAATCAAAAAAAGAAAAAAAAGATAATAATCCAAAAGTAAAATTAGCAGGAGGTATATTAGGTAGCTTTTTAATATGCTCTTTTGCATATTTAATTATTTTATTTAAAAATAAAAATGAGGAAGACGATATTGAAACAAGTGAAACTGCTGAAGAATTTGAAAATGGAAATCCATTAAGTTATCTAAATATGGATGAAGAAGTTATTGAAGTGTCCTTTTTTAGAGATGAAAGTCTTTAGTATGGAAATTAAGGCCTATTTTTCATCTTTAAATTATTCTAATCTTTAATTATTTTTTTTTGTATATTTACATTCATTTTATGCAATATATTTTGGATTTTGCTCTTGTTTCCTTTCTACTATTATATATGTAAAATTTTTCAATTCTTTTTTTATTCTAATATTGGTCTATAAATAGTAATATTGGCTTGTTTTAAATTATATTTAAATAGAGCAAAAACACTTTTATTTATACATGTTAAAATGAAAGAAAAGTATGCATGCATAAACGCATACAATAAAAAAAATATAGATATATTTTATTATATATATTTTTTTTTTTTTTTTGATAATAAAAAAAAGAGAATTATTAATTTTTTTTTTGATAAAGATAAAATATTTTTTTTATGAAAGATTAAGAGTATAATGTGAGATGCAATATATATGGGATATTATATAAATTAGCATCCATAGCAATTAGATAATACAATTAATGTTCAATATTATTTAATAAAAGTTAATAATTTGATTAGCATTTTAATTAAACGAAAATAAAATAAGTAGAGCTTTCTTTATATGCACTTTATTTAATTGTTTGTTCAATACTAATAGTCACTGAATGAGTAACTAATATATCATATATTATATTTCCTTTTAATTGTAATAATCTTTGTTATTTTTTGAAGAGGATATTTTTATGTTTTATTTAATGTCATATATTCGTTTAAATTTTAATTATTCCTAATAAATGTTTAGTATTTATACAAATAAATACATTTAGTTTATAAAATTATTATTGATGTTATTTTAAAATTTTAAAAGAATTAGAAAAAGTAAAATAAGATATACTAGAATCATTTAATACAGTAGTTGGTTAAGTCCTCATTTAACTAATGATAAATAATTATTATTATAGACCTATTTTTTAATTACAGTTGGAATAAATATAAAGTATATGTTTTACTTATGCATATGAGATATGTGAGTAAAACATGACATGAACATGTGTACATTAGAGAATACTCATTTTAAACATTGAATTCATATAATGTGTACATCAAATTACGTGTTCTTGTACGTAAACAATAATTTTTTTAACTTTTTTTGTTCTTACAAAAAATATGAATTTCTTTATAATTTTTTTTTGAGAGAGGAAATTAATTATCATGTTCATATTGAATAGTGCAACATGTGCTAAAGCATAATAAGGTTATACATAATATTAATTATATATTGTATTTGCTGACCCAAATTAAAAATAAATAGGAAAATTGATATTGATTGATTATTAAAAATAATATAGATATAATAAAAATTTATTTTAAAATTAAAAATAAGTTTTGTGTTAAATTAAACAATATAATGTGTAATTAATTATTATTAATAATAATTAATGTTATAACAAAATAAAAATATATCAACCTATATGCTCTTTATTAATTTGACCCTTTTAAATACTGTAAAAATTTTCGAATTGTTAATAAAACAATATGTTCTAATGAAAAAACGATATGTAATTTATTCGTTTTTTGCTTTTTAAGATTAATATATATATATATTAATAATTTTTTTTATAATTGAGAATTAAACAAATTTACAGATATATATAGGATTGATTAATAAAAGGCTTTATTAACCTTTTTGAAAAATAAAAGGACTAGTTATATGAAGAATACGTAGTTGGTCATGCATACACAAAAAAAAAAAAAAAAAAAAGAAAAAGAAATTTTTTTTTTAAGATAGTATGATTTAATTAATTTTGTAAGAAAAAATTTTATACATATAATAATAAAATTTTTACGTAATTAATATTTATATAATTAATTTGTATTGTCATTAATTGTTTATGTTTGTTAATTCAACACCAATATATATTAATTGCTGAACATAACTCATAACAAAAAAACAAGTAATATACATTTAATTAATGGTCAATATTCAATAAGGATTTTAATTTCTAATAAAAATAAAGATTTTTATTAAAGTATATAAATGCCTATTGAAATTAAAGAATGCCGAACGAAGTAGATCACATAATTAAGGATCACTCGTTCAAAGCATTTAAAAATATATATAAATACATCAAAACCGTAGAGTTAACTCTACATGCTCTTTATTAATTTGTTTGTTCAGTACTCTAGCAAAGTCACCGAACATCCAGTTAATAAATCAAGTATTGAATAATCAGATTAATAGAGAGCATTAGAATTACCTCTACTAATTTAATTAAGTATAATTTTAATGCTATATACCAGTAAACTGCATTTATATGGTGTACTTCATTCAGCAATTACTATTTTTGAGAGATATTATTTGCTTTAATAAAAATTCCCATTTTTTTTAAAAATCTAAACTTTCATTAATTGTTGATTTTAATTACATATATATTATTTACAATGTTATGAATGATGTTTAACAATTGCAACACAATGATTTCAAATTAACAAACATAAATAATTAACAGAATACAAAATAAATTGTATAAATACTATAAAATACAAAATTTTATTATCATTAACATAAAATTTTCTTACATGAATTTAAAAATAAATATACTACAAAAAACTTTTTAGTTAACATCTTTTCTTTTTTTAATTTTCCAAAAATTAAATCACTTTAAAAAAAATATATATTTTCTTTTATGCATTTAAAAATTACAAAAGGAAAACAAAAAAAATTAACAGATTTTTTCCTTTACTTAGCATGTGTATGACTAACTAATTATTTTTTATATTACTATTATTTTGTATTCTCTAAAAGGTTATTAATTAATATCTTTTATTACCCAATTTGAAACAAAAATAAATTTTTTGCAGCAAATTTTGATAAGAAATAAAAGTAAAATCTTAAAAACATATTTAGCAAAAAAAACAAACAAAAATAAAAAAAAGTATTTTTTTTAATTAGTAAATGTGCATGTCTACCTTATTTTTCTACATGTTTATAACTATTCACGAATAGTTAATGCCTTTTATTAAATAATACATTAAAAAAAATTATATGTCCTTTTTTTAATTATGTATAAATGAATATATTTAATACTTACGAATAAGACAAAATAAATTAAATAATGAATTAAACTAAGAGATTATGAAAAATTATAATAATTTAGTGTTGTATTTTTATTAAAAATATAATATATTTTTTTTTGTTACTGTTTTATTTGTCCAACCAACATTAAATAAAAAGTTTATATGAAAGAATAAATAATTAAAAAGATGAAGCAATATATTAAGGCAAGAATTCATTATAAAAGTTCTAAGCACGTAATTTAATGAATTGAATATTTTTCCGCTAACATTCTAAATACATTTATTAATTTTATTCTTGATTATTAATTAATGGCATATAATCTTTTTTTTTATTTTTAAAAATGGATTTATAAAAAGTGGGAACATTTTTGCAATTTGAGGGGTACCATTCATCCTTACATTTTTTTATATATTTCATAAACCATTCTTCTAATATATTACAAAGCTTAGACAACTCTTTTCTTTTCTTCTCGAAATATTTATAGCACTCTTTATCATTATGACGACTTACCCATATTGGTATATACTCTGCAAGAACTTCCTCATGGAAACTTTTTATATCATCAGATATTTTATTATACCATTGATCGAAATGTTCTACTTCCCACTCTCTTTCATATGAAGAAAATTTTTTTCTTAAATCATTGCATAAATTTTGCCAATCAGATAACATTCTTTCTATGAGTGCACCTGTTTTAATATTAAAATGAATACTATATATTCCATATGGATTATCCATCTTTAAAATTTTATTTTTAATTTCTTCTTCTTCTTCTGCTAGAATTCTCAAATATTCTTTATTAAATTTTATTATGGAAACTGATTGGCTTTTTTGATTGAATAAACACTAAAATAAAGTTCAAAAATTGAAGCATTAAAAAGTATACTTAGATTAATATAATTTTAATACATGTAAACTTTATCTTATAAATATTTATGAAAATGGGTGCGAATTTAATTTGAATCTAAACTTACTTCTAAAAGAATACAAAAAAGAACAAAATACAACAAAATAATGAGTTTGAATTGAACACGAACTATGCTTCCCTTCTTTTTAGTTGTTCCTCCTTTATGTATATATGGATATATAGGATAATTTTTCATTGTTATATTATTCAAATTTAAAAGCCTTTTTCTTAAATTACTAATTTATCTTATAAAATATGTTATATTAAATGCTATATTTTTAAAAACTAAAAAGTATTATTTCAAATTAAAAACTATACTCAATATATTTTTATTAAGAATTATCATTTATAATTAAAAGCATTGGACAACACTGAGTTGTTTTCATTGTTCTCCTGAGTCTTCTGGGATATGAAAATTATTCATTGACACAACAAGTTATTGCCTCTTAATCAGTAATATTCAATGTGAAAAAAAATATAAAAAAATAGTAAAACAATTCCTCT
>NW_021628350.1:0-3223 GCF_900005855.1 Plasmodium gallinaceum | reverse complement strand
TAAAAAATATATATAAATAAAATAAAGATTTATTAATTTATATATGAAGATGGAGAAATGATTATTTTAATATATTTTGAAAGCCTAATTATTTCTAAATGTTAATGAAGATTATGTCTATATATAAGAATTTAGAAAAATACATATTAATCCTAATTGATATTGTATATGAATACTTTGACTACATATAGCTTTTAAAAGTAAAATTTAAAATGACAAATAATACTCTTGGTTCTTCATTGTATCATAAAAATATGATTAATGATAAAAATGAAAAGATATTAAAAAAAAGAAAGGAAAATAATAATAAAAAACTCTTCTTAGATGAATCGTTAAGTGATATTTCTATATCTACTATAAGCAATAGCACAGGTATTGATTCAGATTTATATAATAGCGTTCTTAAAGAAATTAAAGAAGAAAA
The DNA here is from genome assembly GCF_900005855.1 of Plasmodium gallinaceum. Classification (NCBI taxonomy): domain Eukaryota; phylum Apicomplexa; class Aconoidasida; order Haemosporida; family Plasmodiidae; genus Plasmodium; species Plasmodium gallinaceum. Next base: position 2,799 of record NW_021628350.1, on the reverse strand, counting down.
AAAAAGAAAAAAGAAATTAAAAAAAAAAAGTATTAATGAAAATGAATCAACAAAAAATGAAAATCTAATTTCCATGATTAATTTAAATGAAGAACAAAAAGCAGAAAAACAAAAAATTTCTCAGTCAAGTTTTGACAATAAAAAAAGACATAAAAATAAAAAAGATAGAAGAAGAAAAAAAAAAGTTAGGAAGTCAAAGTCTAGAAGTAAATGGTAAGTATATTTTTTTATAAATAATATATAACTTTAAGTAGAATTTATTAAAATATAAAAGTTACAAATACACACACAAATTCATATATATTATATTTTGCTTTTTTTAAAGTTCCTATGATGATAAAATTCCAAAAGACCCATTTAACCCTTTGTTATTAGCTTATGTAAAAGATAATAAAGTTAAATATAGGTTATATAAAAAAAAAAAAAAAAAAAAACAATTAAAAAAATAAATAATAAAAAAGTATATATTTTTTTGAAATTTTTTTATTTTTATAATAGAAAAAATGATGAAGATAAATTAAATTTTAGATGGAAACATGATAGGTAAAATATATATATATATATATATATATATTTATATTTATATATATATTATTTTTTATATGAATTTCTTTTTAATAGATATGAAAGTTCATCTGATGAAGAGGATAATGAAGAAAGAGAACAAAATGTAAATAAAGCTTTACCCAAAATTGACATATTTGAATTAAGAAAAAATTTATGGAAATCAAAAGCAGGAGTAATTAAAATATAGAAATAAAAAAAAAATAATAAAATAATAAAAATTTAAATTTTAAATTATAATGAAAAATTAAATATGTATTTACTTAAATTTTTTATTTAAAATTAATTTATTTTATTCACTTTAATTATATTTAATTTTATATTATTTTTATATTAATTATTTCTTATCTTTATAACAGGGTGTTTGCTTATCTCAAATAAGCGAAAATTTAAATTGAAAGTTAAATTAGAAAACAAAAAAAAAAAAAAAAAAAAAAAAAAATTTAATAAAAAAATTAAATCCTTAAGAAGAGTTGAAATATATTTGTTTAGTGGAAGTTCATAAAAGTAAGCATCAGAGTAAAGGATTTCTCACAAATATTAAGGTAGAAACAACCCAGGACTCTCAAAGCAATGTTACCACAGGATGATCCCTGTAAGCAGCTGTTGATAACAAAAGCAGTGTAGCTGTGTTAGTTTGCCCATTGACAACAGGAAAGATTTGGTAAGTCAGGGACAACATAGTGGTAATATTATCTCTAACAACTGGGTTTAAAGAGATGTGTCAGTTTTTTTTAAAATTCTGTATAATATAGTTAAATATTGAAGGAAGTGGGGTCTGGAACATAGATCTTTTCCTTATATATCCCCTAAAGCGTTCTTACTGCTCCAATAAATACTCACATATTTTTATAGAACCTGGAGTGGACTTCACAAAGTCAGGGAGAGAGAACTTTTTCCACCTAATCTACTTACTGCTGATAGGGTTTCCAAGCTCTGAATGTTTAAGTGCAAAATGCCTAAAAGAAAAGATACCATAGTGTTCCCACACCCTGACAGAGAACTCCAGCAAACTAAAGCACAACACTCCGGAAAATATAAGAGACATCTTCCTAAATACTGAAATTCTTCTAATCTGGTAAATTCAGTTTAGTGACTTTGAGACACTTAATGGCATTGGCTATTATCTGATGGACAAAGACAGAAATGGAAAGAAGCCAGTAATACTTTTAGGACCTGACTTTTTTATGATTCCATGATTGCATGTAATTTACTTCGATTTTCAGTCTTGCCTAATTTAATTTGTGTTCATTTTCTGTGTAGTGTGGTTAGTTATGTGTCCATTTGCATTGCTATGGTACTTTTCCTGGGTGGTCTTTATTTATTGGATTGTTTTTTCTGTGATCTACATCTCATTTAGCTGTCTTGCAAAGTGTGATTTGATATTTATGGCTACAAACTCTTTGATGATCAGGTTTTATTTGTTTTTAACTTTCATTTCTTCCTATCTAAGGATTAGGGAATGGCAAAATATATCCTGCTACTTGTATTTTCCTAGCAAACAGGATTTCCTGGCAGTATTACTTTTTCTCATTTAAATGTCTATATACAGAGAAGTTCAATCTCTCAGCCAGCCTGTAAAAGGTGTCAGTATTTTAAATTTTTAATAAAAATACATGGTTTTTATTAAATTAATGTCTTTTAAGAACAATAAGTTGTCAATGGAATAAACTATATATAAAACAGTTTACTGGTTTATAGCATTAAAATTAAATTTAAATTCATTAAACTAGTAGAGTTAACTCTACATGCTCTTTATTAATCTGTTCAGTATAATAGTAGAATAATTAATAAAAAGAAATATTAACCTTTTCGAGAATAGAATGTTATAGCTGCATGGAAAATAAATAGCCATACAAGTGTTAGATTAAAAAAAAAAAAAAGGTTGAAAAGAAAAAAAGAAAAATAATAAAAAAAAAATATAAGTATTTTTTTTTTTTTGACGAAACAGTTTCTTTTGTATGGAATTTATATTATGAATTTTAAAGAAATAATTTAAGAAAAGAAGAATAACAAAATTATCATGTGTTTTCTATTTATATAATTTTAGCTTGTATTATATTAATTGTGTACGTTTGTTAATTTTAATAAAATGTAATTAAGTGTTAAACATTATTTATAACAATATATTTAAATAAACTTGTTACAAATATCATACATATTTTATAAGCACATCTGTTCTACATTACAGAAGATATGCATTTTCTATGTAGGTCTTTTATTAACTGGGTGTTC
>NW_021628348.1:1061-3225 GCF_900005855.1 Plasmodium gallinaceum | reverse complement strand
TTTTACCACAGAAGTATATATTTTCTTTAAATAATTATATTTTATATATCCTAGCATAGAGAAAAAAAAAAAAGAATATATAAATATTTATAACTCATCACTTTCAATATCTTCATCTTCACTTGGTGGGGGAGTGCCTGCACCAGGTTGACCATATAGTTTTACAATAATTGGTTGGCAGATAGCCTCAACATCTTTTAATTTTTGTTTTAATGACTCAGTGTCTGCTTCTGAATTGTTATTTAACCAATCCTCTGCTTCTTTTATAGCATTAAGAATTGTATCCTTATCTTCTTTATCAATTTTGTCTGCTAGTTTGTCTTTATCTTCAACAGTTGCTCTCATACTTTGAACATAATTATCCAAATTATTTTTAGCTTCAATTCTTTCTCTTAAATTCCTATCTTCATCTGCAAATTTCTCTGCATCATTAATCATCTTTTCTATTTGCTCTTTAGACAATCTACCTTTATCATTAGTAATTGTAATTCCTTTGCTCTTTCCTGTTCCTTTGTCTTCTGCTTCTACATGTAATATACCATTTTTATCAACAGTAAAAGTAACTTCAATTTTAGGTACACCTCTTTGAGCTGGAGGAATACCAGATAATTCGAATTTTCCTAAAAGATGGTTATCTTTTGTTAAGGCTCTTTCTCCTTCAAACACTTGGATTAATACAGCAGGTTGATTATCTTGGTATGTAGAAAATGTTTGAGATTTTTTAGTTGGTATAACAGTATTTCTTTTGATAAGCTGTGTCATAACACCACCGACAGTTTCTATACCTAAGGTTAATGGAGTAACATCTAATAATACAACATCTTGCAATTCTTCACCTAAAATTATACCTGCTTGTATAGCAGCACCATATGCTACAGCTTCATCAGGATTAATACCTCTATTTGGTTCTTTTCCATTAAAAAATTCTTTAATTATTTGTTGAATTTTTGGAATACGTGTTGAACCACCTACTAAAACTATTTCGTCAATTTTGCTTTTTTCATATTTAGCATCTTCTAAAACTTTTTTAACTGGTTCTAATGTTTCTTTGAATAAATCATCATTTAATTCTTCAAATTTTGCTCTTGTTAAAGTTTCAGAAAAATTATATCCTTCTACAATATCTTCAATTTCAATTTGAGTTGAATGGGTAACAGATAAATTTCTTTTGGCTATTTCTACTTCTTTTCTTAATTTCTGAATAGCTCTTTTATCATTTCTAAGATCAATATTGTTTTTTTTTTTAAAAATCTTAATAAAGTGATCCATAACTCTCTGATCAAAATCTTCTCCTCCTAAATGAGTATTTCCTGCTGTAGCATAAACTTCAAATACACCATTATCAATAACAAGGATTGAAACATCAAAAGTACCACCACCTAAATCATATACTAAAATGCTTGTCTCTTCTTTTTTATCTAAACCATATGCTAAAGCGGCAGCTGTTGGTTCGTTTATTATACGAACAATATTTAAACCGGCAATTGTACCAGCATCTTTTGTAGCTTGTCTTTGAGCATCATTGAAATAAGCAGGTACTGTAACAACAGCATTTTTTACTGGTTTACCTAAGAAAGATTGAGCAATTTCTTTCATCTTTTCTAATACCATAGCACTAATTTGTTCAGGAGCGAATGTAGTATCCTTATCCTTAACTTTGACTTTAATATTTGGTTTTCCTTCTTTGTTTATTATTTCATAAGGTAACAAAGCTCTATCTTTAACTACTTCTTGATCATCAAATTTTCTTCCTATTAATCTCTTTACATCAAAGACAGTTTGTGATGGGTGTAAAGTAGCTTCCAACTTAGCAGCTTCACCCACTTTTCTTTCTCCATCAACAAATGATACATATGATGGAGTAATTCTATTACCTAATTCATTATTTAATATTTCCACTCTTCCATTTTTGAATACACCTACACAACTATATGTAGTTCCTAAATCAATACCTATAACAGGTCCTTCAACTAAAAAAAAAAAAAAAAATTAATAATAAATATGTGTATTACAGCAAAAATTTAAAATGTACATATAAATTCTTATTACTTAAAATAAATTACATACAAATTAAAACATGTATAAAAAAAAAAAAAAAAAAAAAAAAAAAAAAAAAAAAAAAAAAAAAAAGAAATGAGCATATGTACACATTATTATCAGAAAT
>NW_021628347.1:0-26134 GCF_900005855.1 Plasmodium gallinaceum | reverse complement strand
CTAAATTATGGATTTGTAATATTAATTTAGATATTATTACAACTTATATTAATTTCTTAAATTTTTAAAATAGAAAATTATTTTCATATATGAAATACAATTTATCTTCTAAATGAGAGGAGTTGATCCTGTTTAAATGCCTCATCATCTTGTTAAAGATAAAGGTTACACTGTTGTATTTGGGAATTTGTTCTGTCCATCTGTAGTTCATTGCTGTAATTGCCAAAATAAAAACACCAGACACTTGAAACTGGAACTATGCATCATACTTATTGTAATACAACTTCTGTTATAGAATATTCTTCAGTGTAGATATCATGAGATATTCTGTAGTCTCAGATAATACATTCAGATATTGATGAGAGTTAGCAAGTATAGTCTAAGTTTTTCAGATCTATTTAAACTTATAAGAACAGTTTGTAGCTTTCTAGTGAGAGTTGATTCAGATTCAGCTTTTCTGAAAAGATGAATTTACAAGGCTGTCTCATTTTGGTTTTGTAAAGATGGCAGTATTAGCTTTTGAAAATCCTAATCCAGCTTTTGCAATACAGCAGAGATGAAGAAAACAGAATTAATGCGGTTTTAGCACATACTGGGTAAATTATAAAATAATTAGTCATGTTTCAGTTTAAATAACATGAAAAAAACTCTTTTAATTAAGATTCTTAATTAATAGTTGAAAGATTAATCAATCAATAATTATAACTATCATTATAGGGTGTAATTGTGCTTAATTGGAGGGGCTGATTAATGATCAGGATAAACCTTTCAAATTCACACACTTGAAAATGGTGGGAAGTCATGGATTCCATCCCATAAAGTTAAAAAGAAATCCAAAAATTAATAATTCATAATATCACTGAAAAGAAAATTAAATAGTTATTACATTAAAAAAAAAAAAAAAAAAAACAAATATATTTCATTTATTTATTTTTTATTATATCTATTTAAAATTATAAAAAAAAATATTTTATTTTTTTTTTGGTTTTATATTCTGGAGACTTGGGAAATTTTAGCAAAAAATTAATTCTAATAATTTTATTTTTTTTTTCATTTTCTAATAGAAAAAAATAGTATCATTTTAAAAAAAAAAAAATAATTTTTTTTTTTTTTTTTTTTTTGGTGATGCAATGGATATTATTTTTTTTGCATGAAAAATTAAATAACATAATGTTAAACATTACATTTGTATTGTATAAATTAACTTAAACAAATAAATAATAGAGTTAAAATTTAATATTGGTTAATAAAAATAAATGATTTATCTAATGATTTATTTTATTCTAAATAAAATAACTATAATTACCTTTAAACTTTCTTTATTTAATTCATTTGTTCATCGTAAGCAAATGGATTATACAAGCATATAATAAATCAATATTCTAACAAAAATATTGAATGAGAAATTAATAAATCAATAACTAAGCATATAGCAATTTCAGTATTTATATAATTTATTTTGTATTCTCTTAATTATGTTTGCTAATGTGAGATCAATGAATATGGACTGTTAATAATTATTCGTGGTATTATAAGTAAAAAGTTTGTAATTGAAAGTCAATAATTAATGAGGATTTATGTAGTTTTTAAAATATAGGATTTTTATTAAAGTAAATAAGTGACTCTTAAAAACAATAAATACTTTATGTAATAGAATACTTATCTAAAAAAGCTTACAGGTTTATAATATTAAAATTAAATTTATGTTCATTAAATTAGTAGAGGCAACTATACATTCTCTTTATTAATATGATTGTTCAATACTCTAGCAAAGTCACTGACTGGTTAATAAAAAGCTTCATTAACCTTTTTGGCTATAAAAGGACTAGCTATGTGGAGAATACATAGTTAGTTGTGCTAACTAAAAAAAAAAAAAAAAAAAAAAAAAAAAAAATTATTGGATTTTTTTTTTTGAGAAATGTTTCTTTCGAAAAAGATAAAGATAAAAAAAAAAAAAATAAAAAAAAAGATTTAATTTTTTTTAATTTTTTTTTGAAAGGAGAAAAAATTCAGAGAGGGAGAGAGATTTTTTTAAGAAGATAATAATATTTTTGTAAAGCGTTTAATTTGCATAATATTTATATTTTGAATTTATGAGAGAAATTTTTATACACATGAAGATAAAATTTTCATGTAATTAATATGCATATAATTTATTTCCATTTTTAATAAGTATTTGTGTTTTAAAAATATTTCATATTTTGGATATAAATTAAAAAAAAAAAAAAAAAAAGATCCATATAACCTTAATACACAATTATTTTTTTTTTTTTTTTTTCCTATTTTTATATGACCGGAAATTATCATTAGAATACATTTAACTTATATATTAGCAAAAGAAATTTAATTTAAAAATAAAAATAGTAAAATATTATTGATTCAATAAAGTTCATATATATTATTTTGAAACCATTTTTAAAAATTGGACATTGTTTATAATTTATTTTATATATGTATGCATACATATATAATTTTTTATTCCACTTTCTTTTACATTAAATTTTTGCTGAATGAAATTTTTGACAAATATTAAGTCCAATTATTTTTTATTATAAATTATTCTTTTTTTTTTTTTTTTTTTATATTTTTTTTTTTTTTTTTTTTATTTTTATGAGATTTTTTTATAAAAAAAAAAAAAAAAAACAAATAATTGGTTACATAGTTTTTTAAATTTTAAATTAAAATTGATTTTTTTTGCATTTATTTTTTTTGTTATATTTTATTTTACTTATTTTTTTTTTTTTTAAATTACTCTATTCGTTATTCAATGTTTTAATAAATATTGTCCATGTTTAAATATTAATTTATTGTTTTAATGACTTGTTGACACATTTATATATAATATATATTCATATTTATATATAAAATTGTTATTTTTATTTTTTGTTAATATATATATTAATCAAATAATTTATTCGTTGATCTATTGATTTGCCTTTGTATATATTCATTGATTTATTTATTGATGTTAAATTAAAATCATTAGTTTATTTATATATTCTCAGAAAAAGAAAAAGAAAAAGAAAAACATGTTTACTCTTTAAAAAAATGTCTTCATATATTTGTACGTTATAGAAACAATTTTAAAAGATAAATACTATAAATAACATTAAAATTAATAATTTATATAAAAACATTTATCTATTATTCTAAAGATTAAATAAAAAAAAAGAAAATGAAATTGGATAATTGAAATCCTAAAAAAAAAAAAAAATTTATATTTTTTTAGTTTAGAAAAAGAATAAATATGTTATATTTAAGCATTTCGGTCATTTCTTTTTTTTTATTTAATATATATATAAAAGAGAATTACCTTGTAATGCATATATTTGCTTTTTTTTTTTTTTTTTTTTTTTTTTTTTTTTTTTACAGCCATTCACCTTAGGAAACCTGTGCACCTTACTTGTGTTTTTAAGAAAAAACAAACACCCATATGCTTCCATTAACTAATTTCCGTGGCTTAGTATATGAAAAACAACAGTGCAGAATGCTAATTTCACTGTTTGTACTCCAGCTTTTTGTTTCTATGCAGCTCTCTGTGTGAAAAGCATCAGATGTACTTAGAAAACATGTTTTTCCGAACAGCAGTGCCTGGAAGGTAGACCACAACGTCATCACTACTAATGTGACATAAAACATAGTTCTGAAAAGAGGAGAGGAAGCTAATTCTTGTGTCTGAGATGTCACTGAGTCACTGAATAGTAGAATCTTTCAAGTTGGAAGGTACCTTTAAGGCTTAGCTAGTCCAACTCCTCTTCAAGGAAGTGAGACACCTACAGCTAAGACCAGTTGCTCAGAGCCCTGTACAGCCTGATCTGGAGAGTGTCCAGGGACAGGAGAAGTTTCTCTGTCCATGGTATATATCTTAGCCAGGGCTTAGCAGAAGGTTCAGGACACCTTCCAGATTAATTGCTGCACCTCTTCCACCCAAACCCTGTTCGTGGTGAACTTTCAGTCACCCTTAGCCTTCCTCTTAGACAGGGTCCAGTAGGGCCCCAGTTCCTTAGTAAGAAATGTAGTTTGTTGAAAGGCTGCATGCCCCATCCTCTTCTGGTTACTGAAACTGTGAGATGGCCTCCAACACCAGCACATGGAATGCTAACTGCAGAGATATAGGATGCAAGGGCAGGAGGAAGAAGTGGTGCTGATGTGGCAAACACAGGAAAGAGGCTCATGCATTGTCAACAATTTGGTGGCAGTGTTCTCAACAACTGAAGGTGAGCACAGAATTGTATGGTCCATATAGTAGGCAGTGTTCTCAGGTCTCCAGAAATGCAGAAAGAAACACTATACAGCTTTACAAGAGTTGCAACATCATGAAAATATATGTAGGTATTAGGTACTTTAATACGTGTTTTTCTTTTTTTTTTTTTTTTTTTTTTTTTTGAAGAAAAAAGTTATTTTTACTTTTTTATATAAATAATTCATAAAGCAAAAATATAATTCTTTTTTGTTATACTTAATTTATACCATCTTTAAGTCTATAATTAAATATTTCATTAAAGTATATTTTTACTCACATTTATGTAAAAATCAAAAATGTTAAAGATAAGTTCTTTTCTTATTTGTACTAGTGATGAGACAAATATTTTTTTAAAAATTATCTTTATTACATATAATAATATTGAATAAATGAAAATGAAAAAATTATATTAAATATACCTTATTCTTTTTTCAATAAAATTTTTAGTAAAATAACTTTAAATTTAACTTTTAATAAACAATAAATATGATGTACAAATAAAATACTTTATGATACAATTTACTTTTTTTTCTTTTTCTTTTTCTTTTGTAAATTTTTTATTCTATTTTCATGTTCCTAGTAAAAGTTGTTTAAAATTGATAATATTTAAATGAAAATGTCCTACATTAATAAAAAAAAAAAAAATTAAAAGTTTTACCTTCTCTAATGTTTTAAGAATTTCTTCTTCTTTTAATTCTTTTTCTTTTGTTTCTTCTCTCCATATATTTATATGCATCTTTAATTTTTAGAATTACATAAAATATATATATAATGAATATTTTATTACTTTTTTATCTTTTTCTTTTTTTTTTTTTTTTTTTTTTTTTTTTTCCATTGAATAGAAAAATTATTTTGTGTTTTAAAATTATTTACTAACAAATTATAGATATTTATTAGTAAATTTAAATTTTTAAATATTTATAATTTTTAATTTAATTATTCAATATGAAAGATTTGATGATTTATATTTAATGCTTAATTTGTTTTTGTTAAATATTAATTTATCATGTATAGATATTTTAAATCGAATATAGTATAATTAAAAAACATAATTATAATATTTTATCTTTTTCATTGTTTCTTTTTTCTTCATATTATTTGAGAACTGTTTTACCTTGTATATTTGAAAAAATTACAAGTATAATCTATAAGATTTCTATAGTTTTTAATTATATGTTACATTGAACAACGTGTTAAGAACTATTCGATAATATTAGGAATTGTTTTATATTCAAAAATTTTGTTTAATAATAAAAAAATATATTTTTTTACATCATATTATTAGAATTACTTGAAATAATACAGAAAATTTTAATGGTATAAATATGTGTAAACCAAGTGATATTTTTTTTTAAATTTTACTAAATTTAGAGATTATGGAACATTCAAAAATAATAAAAATATTTCATTTCCCAATGATGATTATCTATATTTATTTGTTAGTGTGTGCATTCCTATATTTTTACAGTACAAAGTAATATTCATCATAAAAAATATATTTATATGTTATATTTTTGAAAATTTTCATTATTCCATAAAAACTAATTTTTATAATTTTAATTTTTTAATGTAATTCCCACTTTATAGTTCTGAAATTGGAAAAAATAATCTAAAAACAAAATTATGTCTAAGTAATGGAAGAATTCTAGCAGAACGACAACAAGGAACAAATAGTAGAAGAGTAGGATCAACCAATCCAATTGAAAGTACTTTCCAGAATTTCTTAGATACTATACCATGTCGTTTATTTAATAAAAAAGAACGATCACCTAAAAATTTTACAGAATTTATTCGTCATAAAAAGGGGATTATAACAAATATGTTAAATTTAGTACAAAATCCTCATGAAAAGTGTTTATTAAATAAAACCATAACTTTATGCAAAAAACTTAAATATGGATCCATATTAAGTTCTGAAGAAAAACCACCTGCCGAGGAATAATGTCTCCAGATGGTTCTTCAACTTTAATTTGTTCATCATCTACATCTTTATCACCATCTACTTTATCATCTACCTCTACTTCATTACCCACACCTACTGAATCATCTAACAAAACAACATTGCCCATATCTACTTTATTACCTGAATCAACCGTATCTTCTGCAACTTCTTTGATATCCACAACTAGTTTATTACTGGTTAATAAAAGGCTTAATTAACCTTTTTGGTAATAAAAAGGACTAACTATATGAAAAATACGTAGTTGGTTGTGCTAACGCGAAAAATAAAAAGAAAAAAAAAAAAAAATTATTGGAATTTTTTTTCAGATTTTTTTCTTTTGAAAAAATGAAGATACGTAAAAAAAAAAAAAAAATATATTTATTTTTTTTTTGAAGGATGGAAAAAAAAAAGAGTGAAGAATTGGTAAAATAAAAATCGAGACTAAGATTTAGCACTAATAAAAATAAGATCTTAAAAAGATAATAATATTTTCATAAAAGAGTTTAATTTGCATAATATTTATATTTTTAATTTGTAAGAGAAAATTTTATACATATGACAATAAAATATTCACGTAATTAATATTCATATAATTTATTTGCATTTTTACTAATTGTTTATGTTTGTTAATTCAACAGCAATATATTTAATTTTTAAACATAACTCATAACAAAGAAACAAGTAATATACATTTAATTAATATTCAATATTCAATAAGGATTTAAATTTTTAATAAAAATAGGAATTTTTATTAAAGTAAATAAATTCCTATTGAAATTAAAGAATGCTGAACGAAGTAGAGCACATAATTAAGAAACACTCGTTCAAAGCATATAAAAATATAAATAAATACAACAAAATCGTAGAGGCATCTCTACATACTCTTTATTAATTTGTTTTTTCAGTAATCTGGTAAAGTCACCGAACACCCAGTCAATAAATCAATTACCTACAACTTCATCTGATTCTCATACTAATTCTACTATTTCTTCTATAAATAATACAAGTGATTCACCTACTACTCTTTCTACGAATGAAATAAATAGTACAACTGCTTTAACGAATAATTCAGTCTCATTACTCCCTACAGAACAAGGCGGTGGCTTAACTAGTGCAACATGCAAAGGATTATTTTGTGGACCAGCTTTTGTTGCTTTTCCTGTTTCTCTTGCTCTTCTTGGGGGAGTTTTGTTTTTTGTACTTCTTTATATGGTAAGACGAAGTTATTTATACAAAAATATATATATAAATTTATATTCTTTTGAAATCATTCATATAAATTAAAATTACATTTATTAAAAATAATTTTTTAATTTACAATATAGTATACTCCTGTTGGAAAATTTCTTGGAAGAGATAATCCAAAAAAAAAAAAAAGCAAAAAAAAGATTGCATGAAATACCTATGGAAAGAATAAATTCTCCTAAATTATTAAAAGTAAAAAAAGCGGAAAATGCAAAGAGAAGTAGATTAGTGGTTAATAAAAAGCTTCATTAACCTTTTTGGCTATAAAAGGACTAGCTATGTGGAGAATACATAGTTAGTTGTGCTAACTAAAAAAAAAAAAAAAAAAAAAAAAAAATTATTGGATTTTTTTTTTGAGAAATGTTTCTTTCGAAAAAGATAAAGATAAAAAAAAAAAAATAAAAAAAAAAAAGATTTAATTTTTTTTTAAAAAGAAAGAAAAAAAAAAATCAGAGAGAGAGATTTTTTTTTTAAGAAGATAACAATATTTTTGTAAAGTGTTTAATTTGCATAATATTCATATTTTGAATTAATGTAATTAATATGCATATAATTTATTTGCATTTTTAATAAGTACTTGTGTTTTGTTAATTCGATAGCAATATAAAATGATTGCTGATTGTAACTCGTAATGAATAAACTAATAATTATAATCAATTAATAGTTAATGTTAAATAAGTGTTTAAATTTTTAATAAAATAAGGATTTATTTATTAAAGTAAATAAATACTTATTGAAGCAAAAGAATGCTGAACGAAGTAGTTTATGATTAAAGATCATTCGTTCAAAGCATATAAGAATATACATAAGTATAAGAAAATCGTAGAGTCATCTCTACATGCTCTTTATTAATTGTTTTGTTCAGTACTCTAGCAAAGTCTCCGAACACCCAGTTAATAAATCAATTAGATAGATTTCTCGTGAATTCCGTTATGACAAGAATTTTCCCTATATAGATGAAGATATAACCTCAGATCAAGTAATATAATGGTAAAATCATAACCAAGGAAAAATTCTAATACGCGTAACTAAATAACAGAGAAACAATATAATATTAAATTAACATAAATATATTTCTCTTTGGTTTAATATATGATGTTTTTCTATTAATATTAATGATAAGGAAAATTTTTTTTTTTTTTTTTGCTAGCTACTTATTTTTAATTTTTTTTATATATAAAGAAGTGTAAATATGAAAAAGAAATGTATAGTTTCTTTTAAGAAATAAAAATTTACTTTATTATTGATTTGTTATTTTCTATGTCTAACACTTTTATAAAGCATAGTATGACTAATTTCGTAAAATGTACGTAAAATAATATATATTATGTTTTTTAAATCAATTATTTCTATAATTGTAAAAAGAGAATATATGCTGTTTAAATGTTTAACCATCAAAAATTTGTAATATTTAATACATAGTACTAATGTAAGATATATCAAGCATTTTGTACAAATTAACTGGTAAATTAACTTTTTTATTTATTCTTGAATTGTTCAAGAACATTGCTAGGATTTTAAGAAAATGAATTAATAAAGATAATGTAAAATAATATTAGTTACACTTTTTAATATTATTAATACTCTTGTTTTAAATTAAAAAAATAATTTTTTAGTACTTAATATTTATATATTACATAATAAGCATTTTCATAGGCATACATGAATAAAATAATTAAAAATATTAACACAAAATATTTTTATTCTTTCTATTTTTTCATTTATCTTTTTTTGCAAAAAAAAAAATATGAGTAATGACATACAAATGAATTATATATAAAAAAATATTTATTCTTAACTTCAAAACGGTTGCAAATTAAAATCAATTCAATTTGAATATATTTTGATCTTCTAAAATTTAGAAAGTTCCGATTTATATCTATTTTCAGTCTTCTAAGATATGAAACATTCCATCTTGTATGTGATTTATTAATTGCCCACTAACAAACTTCTATAAATTATTTAACACACAAATTAATAAATAACATGCAGAATAGAGTCCATTAATTTTGTCTATTATCACATATTTTTGCTATAAATAAGAAAACATTATATAATTGAATTACACCCTATGAATAATAAAATTATGTAAATTTATAATTCTTTAAATAAAATATGTGTATCCAATATTTTATTTATTTTTATCTATCTAATTAATTTATGAGATATTTAATAAAATTAATAAAAAACTCACTTATATTCATTAAATCTTAAATATTTAGTATAAATATAAAATTTTGATTAAATATATAAATAATGATTCTAAAACAATTAATTATTTTTCATGAATATTATTTTTTTCATTTAGAAATAAAAATGAGAATTTTCGCTTTAAAAAGGATATTAATAATTTTAACGAAAAATTATTATTTTATATAAAATAAATATTTTACAAATATTTAAAGGATTTTATAAAGAATATTTATGTTTTAATGAAAATAAGGAGAAACGTTTACTAAATTAGTGTTTTATTAATTGCTTATTCAATAGTTATGTCATTTATTATCTGCCTCCTCAATGACTTTGTCATAAGTATTGAGGAATCAAATTAATAAAGAGTATGTAGAGTTTTCTCTACTAATTTAATTAATTAATGTATAATATTAATGCTATAAGCCAATAAACTGTTTTTATATATTACCTACTTCATTGAATATTTATTGTTTTTTTAAGAGGCATTTATTTACTTTAATAAAAATCCTTATTTTAATTAACAATTTAAATTCTACCTGAACATTAATCCTAATTAAATATATTTCTACTTACTATGTTATGAACAATATTTAGAAACTCAAATCGTCTATTTTTATATTAACAAAAATAAGTAGTTGATAAAATACACATTGAATTATGCAAACATTACAAATATGAAAATTTTGTTATAGTTATTGTAAAATTTTCTCTTAAAAATTCAAAATAAAAATTCACTATAAAAGAAAACTCTTTATTTTGTAAGTTACTTTTTATATTTTTCAACAAACTTTTTTCATCCTTCCATCTCTTTTTTTTTCCAAAATAAAATAAATAACGTTTTTATATATTTTATTTATAAAAAGAAAAAAAAGAAAAAATTGTCATCTAATTTTTTTTCCTTTTTTATCAAGCTCTCGAATAGATAACTATTTATTTTTTATATAACTAGTCATTTTCATTCTCAAAAAAGTTAATAATTTCTATTATTAAACATTTTGATAGTATTAAAAAAACAAATTAATAAAGAAAACTTAGAAAAAACTCATTCCATTTTTATTAAATTAAAATATTAAGCAATACGTTCACTTTATTAATTAATATTAAATATTAATTACATCAATTAATTACTATTTCTTCTAATTCCCACAATATCCCATGTATATAATAATTACCTTTTATTTTTAATCATTCATAAAAAGAAAATAGTTTAGATTATCATTCTCAAAAAAACAAAAAAAAAAAAAAATAATAACAAAATCATTATCAAAAAAAAATTAATAATTTTAAGTCATTTTTACAATAAAAATAATAAAAAATATCTACATTTTTCTTAGTGCATTTACTTATAGTACAGTTANATTATATATTATATTATATTTTTTATTCTTATGTAATAATAATTCAAACGAAAAATATATAAATACAAGCATATAATTACAAAAAATAAAAATAAAAAACATGATTATCTACTGCACATTTTATTTATTTTAAACATACTCCCTTAAAATGTGAAACTTATGACTAGGGGAAGCAAGAATAACAGTAGCTTCTTTTCCAGTATGCGGTATCCACAGTTCAAAAACTTAGTTTTCCATTTGTCTTAGATAAAGAAGAAAAAATGAGGTCACCATTAACCCCTCCTGAAAGAGTTTAGAATACCCTGGATAATTAAATATCACAGGCTCCAATGGAAGGATGAAAACTCTCAACTCTAAATGATCTTTTAAAATATGTGCAATCCTGTGTATATTTCATCAATACAATACTCTGATTTTATATCCTCCACCAATATAAGTATATACATATTAGGTGAGCAGAAATCTATCTGGGATAACTGCATATTTGGTGTGACACACACAAGACAGTTTGCTTTTTTCAACTTCAGTTAAGGATAAAACATGCTGTCTTCATTGGTTTTTACTACTGGTCTGATTTGAAGCAGATCTAAAGTAACATTAAACAATAAAAGCATAAATAAGGATGCACATTTTGCTGTTGAATTGAGATCTGTAGATAGCAGTTCCAGATCAACAATAAAAAATGAATCTGTTAAAATATTCATTTAAAAATTATCAAGAAAATTTACATAAAAATAGAATAATATTATTGTTTATATAACAAATAAAATTATAATTATATAAAATTGATTGTCAAAAAAATATATATAATATGATAAAATTTATAATATTAGATAATTAACAATGATATATTAAAAACTTATAACATTGCTTAGGTAAATAAAAAAATACAAGTGAAATAAAAGTGTGCATGCAATATCATTTTTATAAGCAAATAATAATGTATTAATAAAAAATAAAGAAATAACTAAAACATTATATATACAATACATATATATATATATTTTTTTATTGCTATAAATAAAATATATCTAAATTAAGTTTGGATTTGCACAATAATAACAACAGTGAACTAATATTAAATTAATTTTAATGATTATGTAACTGTTTTATAATTTTGTTAAATACTAATATTAATATTAAAATGAGAAAAATAAAAATAGAGAAAAATTTGTTATCATAAATGCTTCCTCATAAAAATATTAGTGAATAAATAAAAATTCTAAAAAATATATTAAATGAAAATATTAAATTAATTTTTTTTATAACTATATATACGTTAAAATCATAATAGAAAGCAGATTAAATATAAAATATATGTAATTAAATGTTAAGCTTTGACAAGTGAATAATAAAGAATATTATGGAAAATATTTTTAAGGACTAAATTCAAGAAAAACATATAATTGTATTTGCTTGTGATAATATCATTTTAACGAAAAAAATAATATGACATTTTAAATTATTAAGATAAATATGTAATATTCTTATCAATAGCTACGTAGTAATAAATGTATAAATGTGCAAGTTCTTTAAAGTATCAATAAAATACATTGAACAAATAATAGATATCAAAATAAATTAAAACTTCATAAGGTAAAGTAAGAATAATCATTGGAGCTTAATAGCTTGTCTATAAATAATATTATAGACCTCACTTTTATAATATTTAGAAAAATAAATAAAATAAAAACACTTCATTTTGTGCATACTAAGTCACCTGGATAATATTCAATCATAAACGAGTACAATAAAATAGATATACAAAAAGCATATACACTAAAAAAAAATGAATCCTAGAAAAAATGTTTATTTTTTTTTTTTTAGAAGGTTTATGTAAAAATAACTATGGAGTGTATATATTTTCTTTTTTTTTGTTAAAATGTAATAAAGAAATTATGTTTTGTATTGTTGTGTAAATTTACTTGAAAAACATTAAATAGTATTTGGTGTTGATTAATAAAAATAAAGATTTTTTAGGAAATTTTTAACTAAATTAAAATTAAATTGAGCAGAGCTTATTCTTCTTTCTTTTTATTAATTTGTTTGTTCAATACTAGCAAAATCATTAAATATACAATTAATAAATCAGTGAACTAATATGCTAGATATAGTGGAATAAGAAAGTTTCAATGACATATTAGAAAGAAAAAGGATAATATAGAAAAATTATTTCTAGATTTAAAGATTCTGTTATACGTATATAACTAGAAAAAAAATATGTATAAAAAAAAAAAAAATTATTTTTTCTTATTATTATTAGTTTAATTTATTATTTTGAAAAAATTACGTATTATTAAAAAAATTTTACATTTTTGAGAATAAAATTTTTATTATCAAAAAATAAGTTAAGCAAATTTAGTCATCAATTTTTACGCATTTTTACTAATTTAAAACCAATGGAAATAAATTGCTAAACACTTAATCATAAAATTATTATTAAATATTTTTTCTTAGAAATAAATAATTAATGATTATTTATATTTTTAATAAAAACGAGGTAATTTTTATTAAAGCGAATAAATCCTTCTTAATGCAATAAATGCGCAACAACATTAAATATAAATATAAAGTTTAATTATATATGTGGTAAATATAATTTTTACATTAATTAAATTATTAAACATTCTCTTTATTATTTTTTCTGCTTATTATTCTAGAGAAGTAGACAGAAAATCAATAAATTGAAATGTGAATAACGTAATATATTTGTTAATTTTCTAAAATTTTATTTAAGTAATACTCTTTTGTTTAATGCTTATTTATTTAATAAATATTAATTATTTCTTTTTTAATTTTTTTTTTTTTTTACATACATCACTATTTCATTTATGTTCGATTGTATTTTTACAATACTTCTTTTTTTTCACAATTTTCTTTAATATTTATCTCGTTATAAAAAAAATTAATATATATATAGAATATTCAACTACAATTTATCAAATTGTGTTTTGGATTCATTGTTATATCGGAACTTATATTTATACTTTAATTATTATAATACTACAAATATTAAATAAAATAAGTTATTCATAGTAACATTTTAATGTAATATGTTAAATTATTTCTACTAATACACCAATAACATCATTATTATATATACAATTTTAAGTGCTAAATCTTCAAAATTTTATATTATTATTAATATAATGTATTATTTTCCTTTTGTGAAATAATAGATACTAATACAAATAACTGAGAGTTAGATATACAAATTCTTCAGTTATCAAAAAAAAAAAAATTATTACTTTTTTTTTAAATATCTTTTCAATTTGTTCTAGATAGCTATATTTTTTTTTTTTTGAATAATGATAAAAAATTATATTTAGTTAATTTAATTTTAAATTAAATAAATAATTCAATTTAAATTTTGAACAAAAATTAAAAAGTATATTGTTTCAATTATTATATAATTTTTATGTGTTTTTGAATATTGTTAGTAGCTTCAATGTAAAATTATTAGTTTTTGTTTATGAATTATTATACATACAATCAATAGTTTTAGCAAAAATTTATGTTTTTAACAATGATAAATTTTTATTAAAGTAAATAAATAACTTTGAAAAAACAAATATATAATTATTTAAACAATATATATAAGGTATATACATTTGTAGCATCAATATAATTTTGTGACATTTAAAATTAATATATCGTGCTACATACTCTGTATTAACTTGTTTTCTCATTATTAAAAGGAAACTGTTGATCACCTTACTAATAAATCAACTTATAGTCAACATCAGAATGAATTTAGGTATAATTTGTTAATTGATATAATTTCTTATAATTCTTAAAATTTAATATTTTTTCAGAATAGGATAAATATATCTTTTTTTTCTAAATGATTTAAAATAAATCCTAAATTTTTGCTTCATTATTATTTTTTTTTTATATATACTTTAATAAAAGTTATATTTAATGCAGAAACTTTATATTTTAAAATTCTTTTAAATATTTATATTTTTTACTATCATTTTTATAGAAATAAATTACATATAATTTTATTCATATACATTTTTCAGTTAACTGTACAATTACCTCAACAAGCAAGATATGTGCTGTCATGTTCATTTCTTGTTTCATAATTGTTATATATATATTATTTATTATTTTAAAGATAATTATTGCTTTTTTTTTCATTAAATTATTAACAATATGTAAAAATGGAAATGCATGCATATAAATTTTTAAATATTCTATTTCATTATTTAAGTTAAATAGTTATCTCTAAGCATTTTTATGTAATGTATGAGGTAAAATTTTTGCTAGTTTTTTATTTTTTATTACAAAATATATTTTTTTCATTAGATACAACCATAAATACCTTTTTATTGAATTTTCTTTTATTTTTTAAGATAGTATTTTTATAAATTGAATTTATTTTTATTTATATTTCCTTTTTACTTTAATTATTACTTTCATAAAATTTATCATTCGATTTCAAATATATTAATACAGTAAAATAAATAAAATTTAATTATGAATTATTTTTTTTACAATCTCTTAATTAGCATGCTACTAATTTTTCAAATTAACATTATAAAAAAATCATAATTTATTGTATATTAAATATAGTAAATGCATTTAATAACTTAGAAATCTTTAAAGAACTTATATTATTTGTATTTCTTTTTTCACTATTATTGTATCCATAAGATATATTAATTAATTTTATTATTGATTTAATACTATTATATTTTTTTTTTTTGCTTTTTTATTAACGATTTACTTTATTGTAATTTTTTTCACTTTTTTTTTTGCTACATAAAATATATTTTTCTTTTTAGAAAAAACTAGTTTTTAATTTAATTCATTAAAAAAAATAGTAAAAACTAAAAGTATAAGTAATGGGATGTTTTATGAATTAAACATTAGATATAACTATTTTAAATATTTCTTTTGTTTTACATTCATAGGAATCTTGTATAATATATACTATAAATTATATATCTAAAATATTAAAAAAAAATTATTCATTGAATAGAAAAATTATTTTGTGTTTTAAAATTATTTACTAACAAATTATAGATATTTATTAGTAAATTTAAATTTTTAAATATTTATAATTTTTAATTTAATTATTCAATATGAAAGATTTGATGATTTATATTTAATGCTTAATTTGTTTTTGTTAAATATTAATTTATCATGTATAGATATTTTAAATCGAATATAGTATAATTAAAAAACATAATTATAATATTTTATCTTTTTCATTGTTTCTTTTTTCTTCATATTATTTGAGAACTGTTTTACCTTGTATATTTGAAAAAATTACAAGTATAATCTATAGGATTTCTATTTTTTTTAATTAATGTTACATTGAACAACGTATTAAGAACTATTCGATAATATTAGTAATTATTTTATATTCAAAAATTTTGTTTAATAATAATAAAATATATTTTTTTACAACATANTATTAAAAAAAAATTATTCATTGAATAGAAAAATTATTTTGTGTTTTAAAATTATTTACTAACAAATTATAGATATTTATTAGTAAATTTAAATTTTTAAATATTTATAATTTTTAATTTAATTATTCAATATGAAAGATTTGATGATTTATATTTAATGCTTAATTTGTTTTTGTTAAATATTAATTTATCATGTATAGATATTTTAAATCGAATATAGTATAATTAAAAAACATAATTATAATATTTTATCTTTTTCATTGTTTCTTTTTTCTTCATATTATTTGAGAACTGTTTTACCTTGTATATTTGAAAAAATTACAAGTATAATCTATAGGATTTCTATTTTTTTTAATTAATGTTACATTGAACAACGTATTAAGAACTATTCGATAATATTAGTAATTATTTTATATTCAAAAATTTTGTTTAATAATAATAAAATATATTTTTTTACAACATATTATTAGAATTACTTGAAATAATACAGAAAATTTTAATGGTATAAATATGTATAAACCAACTGATATTTTTTTTTAAATTTTACTAAATTTAGAGATTATGGAACATTCAAAAATAATAAAAATATTTCATTTCCCAATGATGATTATCTATATTTATTTGTTAGTGTGTGCATTCCTATATTTTTACAGTACAAAGTAATATTCATCATAAAAAATATATTTATATGTTATATTTTTGAAAATTTTCATTATTCCATAAAAACTAATTTTTATAATTTTAATTTTTTAATGTAATTCCAACTTTATAGTTCTGAAATTGAAAAAAATAATCTAAAAACAAAATTATGTCTAAGTAATGGAAGAATTCTAGCAGAACAACAACAAGGAACAAATAGTAGAAGAGTAGGATCAACCAATCCAATTGAAAGTACTTTCCAGAATTTCTTAGATACTATACCATGTCGTTTATTTAATAAAAAAGAACGATCACCTAAAAATTTTACAGAATTTATTCGTCATAAAAAGGGGATTATAACAAATATGTTAAATTTAGTACCAAATCCTCATGAAAAGTGTTTATTAAATAAAACCATAACTTTATGCAAAACACTTAAATATGGATCCATATTAAGTTCTGAAGAAGAACCATCTGCCGAGGAATAATGTCTCCAAATGGTTCTTCAACTTTAATTAGTTCATCATCTACATCTTTATCACCATCTACTTTATCATCTACCTCTACTTCATTACCCACACCTACTGAATCATCTAACAAAACAACATTGCCCATATCTACTTTATTAACTGAATCAACTGTATCTCCTGCAACTTCTTTGATATCCGCAACTGATTTATCATCCACAACTAGTTTATTACTGGTTAATAAAAGGCTTCATTAACCTTTTTGGTAATAAAAAGGGCTAACTATATGAAAAATACGTAGTTGGTTGTCCTAACGCGAAAATAAAAAGAAAAAAAAAAAAAATTATTGGAATTTTTTTTCAGATTTTTTTCTTTTAAAAAAATGAAGATACGTAAAAAAAAAAAAATATATTTATTTTTTTTTTGAAGGATGGAAAAAAAAAAGAGTGAAAAATTGGTAAAATAAAAATCGAGACTAAGATTTAGCACTAATAAAAATAAGATCTTAAAAAGATAATAATGTTTTCATAAAAGAGTTTAATTTGCATAATATTTATATTTTTAATTTGTAAGAGAAAATTTTATACATACGACAATAAAATATTCACGTAATTAATATTCATATAATTTATTTGCATTTTTACTAATAGTTTATGTTTGTTAATTCAACAGCAATATATTTAAAATGCTACACATAACTCATAACAAAGAAACAAGTAATTTACATTTAATTAATATTCAATATTCAATAAGGATTTAAATTTTTAATAAAAATAGGAATTTTTATTAAAGTAAATAAATTCCTATTGAAATTAAAGAATGCTGAACGAAGTAGAGCACATAATTAAGAAACACTCGTTCAAAGCATATAAAAATATATATAAATACAACAAAATCGTAGAGGCATCTCTACATGCTCTTTATTAATTTGTTTTTTCAGTAATCTGGTAAAGTCACCGAACACCCAGTCAATAAATCAATTACCTACAACTTCATCTGATTCTCATACTAATTCTACTATCTCTTCTATAAATAATACAAGTGATTCACCTACTGTTTTTTTGCAAGTGGAATGAATAGTACTACTTCTTTAACGAATAATCCCACCGCATTAATCCCTACAGAATAAGGTGGTAGCTTATCAAGTGCAACATGCACAGGATTATTATGTGGGCCAGCTTTTGCTGCTCTTTCTGCTTCTCTTGTTCTTCTTGGGGGAGTTTTATTTTTGTACTTCTTTATATGGTAAGGCGAATTTATTTGTACAAAAATATATATATAAATTTATATTCTTTTGAAACCATTCATATAAATTAAAATTACATTTATTAAAAATAATTTTTTAAATTACAATATAGTATACTCCTGTTGAAAAATTTCTTGGAAGAGATAATCCAAAAAAAAAAAAAAGCAAAAAAAAGATTGCATGAAATACCTATGGAATGAATAAATTCTCCTAAATTATTAAAAGTAAAAAAAACGGAAAATGCAAAGAGAAGTAGATTAGATAGATTTCTCGTGAATTCCGTTATGACAAGAATTTTCCCTATATAGATGAAGATATAACCTCAGATCAAGTAATATAATGGTAAAATCATAACCAAGGAGAAATTCTAATACGCGTAACTAAATAACAGAGAAACAATATAATATTAAATTAACATAAATAAATTTCTCTTTGGTTTAACATATGATGTTTTTCTATTAATATTAATGATAAGGAAAATTTTTTTTTTTTTTTTTTGCTAGCTACTTATTTTTAATTTTTTTTATATATAAAAAAGTGTAAATATGAAAAATAAATGTATAGTTTCTTTTAGGAAATAAAAATTTACCTTATTATTGATTTGTTATTTTCTATGTTTAACACTTTTATAAAGCATAGTATAACTAATTTCGTAAAAAGTACGTAAAATAATATATGTTATGTTTTTTTAAAGCAATTATTTCTATAATTGTAAAAAGAGAATATATGCTGTTTAAATGTTTAACCATCAAAAATTTGTAATATTTAATACATAGTACTAATATAAGATAAATTAAGCATTTTGTGCAAGTTAACTGGTTAATTAACTTTTTTATTTATTCTTGAATTGTTCAAGAACATTGCTATAATTTTAAGAAAATGAATTAATAAAGATAATGTAAAATAATATTAGTTAAACTTTTTAATATTATTAATACTCTTGTTTTAAATTAAAAAAATAATTTTTTAGTACTTAATATTTATATATTACATAATAAGCATTTTTATAGGCATACATGAATAAAATAATTAAAAATATTAACACAAAATATTTTTATTCTTTCTATTTTTTCATTTATCTTTTTTTGCAAAAAAAAAATATGAGTAATGACATACAAATGAATTATATATAAAAAAATATTTATTCTTAACTTCAAAACGGTTGCAAATTAAAATCAATTCAATTTGAATATATTTTGATCTTCTAAAATTTAGAAAGATCCGATTTATATCTATTTTCAGTCTTCTAAAATATGAAACATTCCATCTTGTATGTGATTTATTAATTGCCTACTAACAAACTTCTATAAATTATTTAACACACAAATTAATAAGGAACATGCAGAATAGTGTCCATTAATTTTGCCTATTCGCACATATGTATGCTATAAATAAGAAAGCACTATATAAATGAATTACACCGTATGAATAATTAAATTATATAATTTTATAATACTTTAAACAAAGTATATCTATCTAATTAATTTACAAGATATTTAAAAAAATTAATAATAAGCATACTTATTTTCAGTAAATCTTAAATATTTAGTATAAATATAAAATTTTGATTAAATATATAAATAATGATTCTAAGACAATTAATTATTTTTCATGAATATTATTTTTTTCATTTAGAAATAAAAATGAGAGTTTTCGCTTTAAAAAGGATATTAATAATTTTAACGAAAAATTATTATTTTATATAAAATAAATATTTTACAAATATTTAAAGGATTTTATAAAGAATATTTATGTTTTAATGAAAATAAGAAGAAACTTTACTAAATTAGTGCTTTATTAATTGCTTATTCAATGGTTTTTTCATTTATTAACTGCCTCCTCAAGGACTTTCTTATAAGTAGTGAAGAAACAAATTAATAAAGAGTATGTAGAGTTTTCTCTACTAATTTAATTAATTTATGTATTATATTAATGCTATAAGCCAATAAACTGATTTTATATATTATCTATTTCATTGAACACTTATTGTTTTTTTAAGAGGCATTTATTTACTTTAATAAAAATCCTTATTTTAATTAACAATTTAAATTCTACCTGAACATTAATCCTAATTAAATATATTTCTACTTACTATGTTATGAACAATATTTAGAAACTCAAGTCGTCTACTTTTATATTAGCAAACATAAGTAGTTGATAAAATACATATTGAATTATGCAAACATTACAAATATGAAAATTTTGTTATAGTTATTATAAAATTCTCTCTTAAAAATTCAAAATAAAAATTCACTACAAAAGAAAACTCTTTATTTTTTAAGTTACTTTTTATATTTTTCTACAAACTTTTTTCATCCTTCTATCTCTTTTTTTTTCCAAAAAAAAATAAATAATTTTTCATATATTTAATTTATAAAAAGAAAAAAAAAAAAAGATTGTCATCTAATTTTTTTCCTTTTTTTTATCTAGCTCTCGCATACGTAACTATTTATTATTTACATAACTAGCTATTTTTATTCTCAAAAAAGTTAATAATTTCTCTTATTAACCATTTTGATAGTATTAAAAAAACAAATTAATAAGTAGAACATAGAAAAAACTCATTTCATTTTCATTAAATTAAAATACTAAGCAAAATAATCACATTTATTAATTAATATTAAATATTAATTCTATCAACCAATTATTATTGCTGTTAGTTTACATAATATCCCATGTATATCATAATTACCTTACATTTTTAATCTCTCAAAAAAAGAAAATAGTCTAGATTATCATTCTCAAAAAAAAAAAAAAAAAAAAAAAACAATAATAACAAAATCATTATCAAAAAAAAATTAATAATTTTAAGTTATTTTTACAATAAAAAAAATAAAAAATATCTACATTTTTCTTAGTGTATTTACTTATAGTACAGTTATTTTTTTTAATGTATTACTATTGCATGTATTTTTTTTTTTTTTTTTTTTGCACAGGTATATGTGTTCACATTTTCCTCACATTTTAACATACAGAAATAAAAATTTTTTTATTTATTTTATTTATTTAAATATGACTGAAAATAAGTGATAGCACTATTTATAAACGAAAACTATTATATGTAATCTTATTATTGTATTAGAAATTCAAAACGGCAAATAATATCTTTTACTTACTATGTATTAAATGGTTCTTTAAGATAGACCTTAAAAAAAAATTTTATAATATTTCATCAAAAAAAAAATAGTAAAAAACATACAGGTTTTATATTACCCATTTATGTATATTTTGTATTTAATATATTTCCATTTGGATTCAAAGTGAGTTCTTCACGATTTCAAAAAATAATGGAAAATATTTTTAAGGACTAAATTCAAGAAAAACATATAATTGTATTTGCTTGTGATAATATCATTTTAACGAAAAAAATAATATGACATTTTAAATTATTAAGATAAATATGTAATATTCTTATCAATAGCTACGTAGTAATAAATGTATAAATGTGCAAGTTCTTTAAAGTATCAATAAAATACATTGAACAAATAATAGATATCAAAATAAATTAAAACTTCATAAGGTAAAGTAAGAATAATCATTGGAGCTTAATAGCTTGTCTATAAATAATATTATAGACCTCACTTTTATAATATTTAGAAAAATAAATAAAATAAAAACACTTCATTTTGTGCATACTAAGTCACCTGGATAATATTCAATCATAAACGAGTACAATAAAATAGATATACAAAAAGCATATACACTAAAAAAAAATGAATCCTAGAAAAAATGTTTATTTTTTTTTTTTTAGAAGGTTTATGTAAAAATAACTATGGAGTGTATATATTTTCTTTTTTTTGTTAAAATGTAATAAAGAAATTATGTTTTGTATTATTTTATTCTTTATAAATTTAAAAAAATTGCTTTCATATTGATGTTCTTCATATTTATTAGTAATATTTTAAAAGAGTTATTATACGTCAAAAGGGCATAACAAAATGAAAAGTTATAACAAAAATTCAGTTTTTTGCATGCGGATGTTTTTTTTATAAATATTAATAATTTTAATTGTAATGAAAAANATAAATCTTCGTATATTTTAGATATATATCTATCGAAAAAAGAAAAAAAAACCCTATAAATTAAAAATTTTTATACGCATGTATCTTTCACACAGTATACTACATTTGTGACAATTTTTCAAATAATGGAAAATATTTTTAAGGACTAAATTCAAGAAAAACATATAATTGTATTTGCTTGTGATAATATCATTTTAACGAAAAAAATAATATGACATTTTAAATTATTAAGATAAATATGTAATATTCTTATCAATAGCTACGTAGTAATAAATGTATAAATGTGCAAGTTCTTTAAAGTATCAATAAAATACATTGAACAAATAATAGATATCAAAATAAATTAAAACTTCATAAGGTAAAGTAAGAATAATCATTGGAGCTTAATAGCTTGTCTATAAATAATATTATAGACCTCACTTTTATAATATTTAGAAAAATAAATAAAATAAAAACACTTCATTTTGTGCATACTAAGTCACCTGGATAATATTCAATCATAAACGAGTACAATAAAATAGATATACAAAAAGCATATACACTAAAAAAAAATGAATCCTAGAAAAAATGTTTATTTTTTTTTTTTTAGAAGGTTTATGTAAAAATAACTATGGAGTGTATATATTTTCTTTTTTTTGTTAAAATGTAATAAAGAAATTATGTTTTGTATTGTTGTATAAATTTACTTGAAAAACATTAAATAGTATTTGGTGTTGATTAATAAAAATAAAGATTTTTTAGGAAATTTTTAACTAAATTAAAATTAAATTGAGCAGAGCTTATTCTTCTTTCTTTTTATTAATTTGTTTGTTCAATACCAGCAAAATCATTAAATATACAATTAATAAATCAGTGAACTAATATGCTAGATATAGTGGAATAAGAAAGTTTCAATGACATATTAGAAAGAAAAAGGATAATATAGAAAAATTATTTCTAGATTTAAAGATTCTGTTATACGTATATAACTAGAAAAAAATATGTATAAAAAAAAAAAAAAGTTGTTTTTTCTTATTATTATTATTTTAATTTATTTTTTTAAAAAAATTACGTATTATTAAAAAAATTTTACATTTTTGAGAGTATAATTTTTATTATCAAAAAAATAAGTTATGTAAATTTAGTCTTACTTCAATTTTTATCTTTTTTACTAATTTAAAATCAATGAAAATTAATTGTTAAATAGTTACCCATAAAATTATTATTAAATATTTTTTCTTAGAAATAAATAATTAATGATTATTTATATTTTTAATAAAAACGAGGTAATTTTTATTAAAGAGAATAAATCCTTCTTAATACAATAAATGCGCAACAACATTAAATATAAATATAAAGTTTAATTATATGTGTGGTAAATATAATTTTTACATTAATTAAATTATTAAACATTCTCTTTATTATTTTTTCTGTTCGTTAATCTAGAGAAGTGGACGGAAAATTAATAAATTGAAATGCTAACAAGATAATATATTTGTTAATTTTCTAAAATTTTATTTCAGTAATACTCTTTTGTTTAATGCTTATTTATTTAATAAATATTAATTATTTCTTTTTTAATTTTTTTTTCTTTTTATATGCATCAGTATTTCATTTATATTCGATTGTATTTATGCAATACTTTTTTTTTTTTTTCATTATTTTTGTTAATATTTATCTCATTATAAAAAAAAATAAGTATATATATAGAGCATTCAACAAAAATTTATCAAATTATGTTTTGGATTCATAGTTATATCGGAAGACTTATTTTTATTTTAACTATTATAATACTACAAATATTAAATAAAATAAGATATTTATTGTGCTACTTTAATGTAATATGTTAAATTATTTCTGTTAATACACCAACAACATCATTTTTATATATTCATATATTATGTGTTAAATCTTCAAAATTTTATATTTTTATTAATATAATATATTATTTTCTTTTTCTGAAATAATAGCTACTAATACAAAAAACATAAAATTAGGTATACAAATTCTTCAGTTATTAAAAAAAAAAAATTACTATTTTTTTTAAATATCTTTTCAATTTGTTCTAGATAGCTATATTTTTTTTTTTTTTTTTTTTTTTGAATAATGAAAAAAAAATTATATTTAGTTAATTTAATTTTAAATTCAATAAATAATTCAATTAAAATTTTGAAAGAAAATTAAAAAGTATTTTGTTTTTATTATTATATAATTTTTACGTGTTTTTAATACAGTTAGTAGCTTAAATTTAAAATTATTAGTTTATTTTAAAGAATTATTTTACATACAATCAATATTCATAGAGAGAATTTACATTTTTAATAGGGATAAAATTTTATTAAAGTATATAAATAACTTTAAAAAAAACAAATATCTAATTATTTAAAAAATATATATAATGTATATACATTGGTAGAATTAATATAATTTTGTAACACTTAAAATCAATATACCATGCTACAATCTCTGTATTAACTTGTTTTCTCATTATTAAAGAGAAACTGTTGATCACTTTACTAATAAATCAACTTATAATGAGCATCAGAACGAATTTAGGTATAATTTGTTAATTGATATAATTTCTTATAACTCTTAAAATTTAATATTTTTTCATAATAGGATAAATATATCTTTTTTTTCTAAATGATTTAAAATAAATCCTAAATTTTTGTTTTATTATTATTTTTTTTTTTATACATACTTTAATAAAAGTTATATTAAATGCAGAAACATTATATTTTAAAATTCTTTTAAATATTTTTATTTTTTACTAGCATTTTTATAGAAATAAATTACATAAAATTTTATTCATATACATTTTTCAGTTAAATGTACAATTATCTCAAGAAGTACGATATGTGCTATCATGTTCATTTCTTGTTTCATAATTGATATATATATATTATTTTAAAGGCAATTATTGCTTTTTTTTTTATTAAATTGTTAACAATATGTAATAAGGGAAATGCATGCATATAAATTCTTAAATATTCTATTTCATTATTAAAGTTCAGTAGTTATCTCTAAGTATTTTTATGTAATGGATGAGGTAAAATTTTCACTAATTTGTTATTTTTTATTACAAAATATATTTTTTTCATTAGATACAATCATAAGTACCTTCTTATTGAATTTTCTTTAATTATTTGAGATAGTATTTTTATAAATTGAATTTATTTTTATTTATCTTTTCTTTTTGTTTTAATTTTTACTTTCATAAAAAGTATCATTCGATTTTAAATGCATTAATACAGTAAAATGAATAAAATTTAATTTAGAATGATTTTTTTAATGATCATTTAATTAGCATGCTACTAATTTTTTAAATTAACATTATAACAAAATCATAATTAATTGTATATTAAATATAGTAAATA
>NW_021628346.1:0-3279 GCF_900005855.1 Plasmodium gallinaceum | reverse complement strand
TATTTTTTTTTTTTTTTTTATTTATTTCTTAGTAACAAATATTTTAAAAAATTGTTTTTTTTTTAATCAAATTTTTTCCTGACTATTTTTACATTTTTTTTTATAAAATTTTTTTTTTCTGACAGTCCTTGTATTTTCTTTTTAAAAAGTACAAACAAAAAAAAATCATCAATTTTTTTTTTATTTTTGTGTGTGTATGCATGACCAACTTCGTATACTTCATTTAACTTGTCCTTTTATTTTCCAAAAAGGTTAATGAAGCCTTCTATTAACCAGTCCCTTACTAATTTGATTGTTCAATATGTTCAAAATAAATTGAACAAAAAATTAATAAATTAATTATAAATTTTTTTTTTTTAAGAGAAAATATATGTTTTATTGTTAATATATAAATACTAAAAGAAAATATTGCTTTACATATATAGTCAAAGATTCTTATATAGAGTAATTAAGCCTTAATGAAATTAAGAAAATTTTTATATTAAATTATGTAAATATATCTTATAAAAAATTAATGTTTTAAAAAGTAAAAATAATAAATCAGAAAATTTTTATCTTGGATAATGTTAAATTTTTATGAAATAAGCTTTCTATTTCACATTAAATAATGTAATTATATAGAGAATTAGTATTTATATTAATAAAAATATGAATTAAATTAATCTATTGTGTTAAAAAATATTTTCATAGGAAATACAATAAACTATGACTGATATATATGTTCTAATGAATTACATGATCTATATATATTAGATTTATTAATCGTCTGTACAGTGATTATTCTAGGATATTGAGTAAATATATTAGTAAAGAGTAAGTAGAGTTGCCTTTACTAATTTAATTAATTTAAATTTACTTTTAATGCTATAAACTAGTAAACTTTATTTATAGTCTACTTCATTGAGAATTTATTCTTTTTTTAAGAGACATTTATCTACTTTAATAAAAATCCTTATTTTTAATAAAAATTTAAATTTTCGATGATTATTGATTTTAAATGCATATATTTTATTTATACTGTTATTAGTAATGTTCAGTAATTTCAACACATTACTATCAAGTTAAAAAAAATAAAAATTATAAAAATACAAAATTAATCATATAAATATTACAAAACACGAAAATTTTATTATTGTTAATGTTAATTTTTCTTATATAAATTTAAAACAAAAATATACTACATGTAACTTTTTGTGAACAATTTTTCTATTTATTAATCATAAATCATTTTTTAAAAAAAATAAACATATTTTATTTTAAACTATTTAAAGATTACCAAATGAAAATAAAAATAAATTAGCAACTAATTTTTTCCTTCTTTTTTTTATATATTTTTTGCATGGCTAACTATTTATTTTCCGAACTGCTATTGTTTCTTACTATCGAATATATTAATAACATCTTTCATTAAATTGTAACCTAAATTTTAATGTAATTATAATTATCATATTGAATTGTAATATAAATAAAAAAAAAGAAATTCATAATACTATAGTAGAAATTTTATTGCACTACATGGAGTTGTATAATGAACATGTGGTTAATAAAAAGCTTCATTAACCTTTTTGGCTATAAAAGGACTAGCTATGTGGAGAATACATAGTTAGTTGTGCTAACTAAAAAAAAAAAAAAAAAAAAAAAAAAAAAATTATTGGATTTTTTTTTTTGAGAAATGTTTCTTTCGAAAAAGATAAAGATAAAAAAAAAAAAATAAAAAAAAGATTTAAATGATTATTTTTTTTTAAGGAGAAAAAAATCAGAGAGAGAGATTTTTTAAAGAAGATAATGATATTTTTGTAAAGTGTTTAATTTGCATAATATTTTTATATTTTGAATTTATGAGAGAAAATTTTATACATATGAAGGTAAAATTTCATGTAATTAATATGCATATAATTTATTTGCATTTTTAATAAGTATTTGTGTTTTGTTAATTCGATAGCAATATAAAATGATTGCTGAATATAACTCGTAATAAATAAACTAATAATTATAATTAACTAATAGTTAATGTTAAATAAGTGTTTAAATTTTTAATAAAATAAGGATTTATTTATTAAAGTAAATAAATACTTATTGAAGCAAAAGAATGCTGAACGAAGTAGTTTATGATTAAAGATCATTCGTATGCCACTGTACGTCACTACTCTCAGCACAGCAGAGATGATAAAACCAAGAGCATAAATGGTGACTGAAGAAAGCCTTAGATGTTCATAAATCAATAATTGATAAAATGTACTCTTGTGTAACTAAGTAGAATTTTATGTTGCAGGTAGAATAAACCGATTACATGTTACTATAGTGCTCAGTGGAATTATGGAATGAGGTTCATTCATTCACTCTAATTGCTCCATATTTGTATACAAATGGCTAAAATGGTTCTATCACTTTTGTAGTCCATAAAAATCACAAGAAAATCCTACCCTTTGAGTCTACAGATGAAAGCCATGATATATTCCCAGCACAGGACACTAAGTTCATGGCAAAGATGAGTATTGCCAGATACACAGAGGTTGATCTTCTCAATACATCAGTCCATTATAGATTTAAAAGCAATTTTCTCCTGGGTAGAGGTGTTAACCCCTCTGTCCTGGCTATATTCCAACCCAAGTAACAAATCACCTGGACCAGCTGCTGATGTAACTTAAGGATGAGGTGTTTAGGCTGCTAACAAAAATACACACTCTCTTGACATCATCCACTGTAAATGTTGTATCTATCTTTTAAAAAGACAATGGCGTTGACTGTAGGAATTACACAACAGAGAGTCTAACTTCAGGAAATGGACTGTAACAGTAATTAAAGTCAGAATTACTAATAAAATAAAATAAAATAAAATACTTACATGTGGTATATATTGTTTAAAGAAAAATCAAGCTTCTTTAATTTACTAGCATTCTTTGAAAGTGTCAATAAAACACTGTGTAAAGGAGAACTGGCTGACATGTTCTATTAGGACTTTCAACAAGCTTTTGAGAAATTCTCTCAACAAAAGTCGATTAAGGAAACTAAGCTGTCGTGGGATCCTAGGAAAAACACATTGTAATGGTCCAAAGACTGACAAAGAAAGAAAATGAAAAGAAAAGGAATAAAAGCTTCATTTTAAGCAGGATTTGGCAGAATGCTTAATATGTCCTCAATTTTTGTTGTTTTGATATAATTTTCTTTCATTTTCTTTTGTCATTTTATTGGTTGTTAATTGATTCTCTCTGTGTGTGTAATTTAAATAAAACTTTAATGATATAAACCAATAAACTGTAAATTATGTGTCTCATAGTA
>NW_021628344.1:0-3717 GCF_900005855.1 Plasmodium gallinaceum | reverse complement strand
CTTGTATCTTAAAAGAATCTTATCCATTTGAAAAATAAATTGAATTATATTTTTTCATGTAGGAAGATTATCTAATTATCAGTTTTATGAAATAGTACATAGGACAGGTTAACAATGTCCTGCTTAATACTTCTTAACATTTTATTAGGATTTTGTTTTAGTAATTCGCTATTTAAGTAATAATGTTAATTAAACTATCAAATTAATTAAGTTTCACAAAGTTCGTTATTAGAATTTTGGTCCAATGTTTTCTATAGATTATAAATTATTTATATATAATTATGTTAGATAACGTAAAATGAACAATTTATTTCATATAAAATTTAAATTCCTTGAATATTCGTTAATAAAAGGCTTTATGAACCTTTATGATAATAAAAAGGACTAGCTATATGAAGAATACGTAGTTGGTCACGAACACGAAAAAAAAAAAAAAGAAAAAGAAAAAAATTATTGAATTTTTTTTAATTTTTCTTTTAATAAATTGAAAATACATAAAAAAAATATATTTATTTTTTTCAAAAATATTTAATGAAAGAAGGAAAAATGGTAAAATAAAAATCGGGAGTAAGATTTGTTACCAATAAAAATGAGATCTTAAACAGATAAAAGATATATACATATAAAAGAGCTTAACTTGCATAGCATTTACATTTATAATACGTGAGAGAAAATTTTATACATATAACAATAAAATTTTCGCGTAATTAATAATTAATATAATTAATTTGCATTTTTACTAATTGTTTATGTTTGTTAATTAAACAGCAATATATATAAATTGCTGAAAATAACTCACAACAAAGAAACAAATAATTTACATTTAATTAATAATCAATATTCAATAAGGATTTAAATTACTAATAAAAATAAGGATTTTTATTAATGTAAATAAATGTCTACTGAAATCAAAGAATGACGAATGAAGTAGATTACATAATTAAAAATCACCGGTTCGAAGCATATAAAAATATATATAAATACATCAAAATCATAGAAACAACTATACATGCTCTTTGTTAATTTATTTCATCAGTACTCTAGTGATGTCACCGAACATCCAGTTAATAAAACAGTCCTCTAGAATAGTTAACGAACACCCAATTAATAAATCACTTTATTAATATGTTTGATGAATACTATAGCAAAGTTATTGAATAAGAAATAAATAAATTAATATTTCAACTGAAAAATTAGTCATTTCAAAAAATAAGTAAATATATATTTTTTTTTTGTATTTAAAAATTAGAAAAAGAAAACAATGAAATTAACAATTAATTTTTTTTTTTTTTTTTCTTTTTTGAATCTAGAATATGCATGTATAACTATATATTTTCCATA
This sequence comes from Plasmodium gallinaceum, assembly GCF_900005855.1. Taxonomy (NCBI): domain Eukaryota; phylum Apicomplexa; class Aconoidasida; order Haemosporida; family Plasmodiidae; genus Plasmodium; species Plasmodium gallinaceum. The sequence goes on along the minus strand of NW_021628344.1, from coordinate 2,376 downwards.
CAACTATTATTGTTTATTATCAAAAAGGTTAATAATACATTTAATAAACCAACATGAAATTGCTAAGTAAAAAAAAAAAGGAAAAAAATTAGTTAATATTTTTTTTTATTTTTGTAATTTAAATACAGAAAAAAATAAATTTTTACTTTTTTTTTAAAGGAATTTAGTGATCGAAAAATAGAAGAAAATGTTAATGACTAATAGAGCTTATTGTGGTGTATTTTTGTTTAAATTTATTTAAGAAAATATTATATTAACTATAATAAAAATTTTGTGTTTTGTAGTACTTACGTAATTTAATTTGAATTTTTTCAATTATTTATGCTTGTTAATTTGTGAGAAATAAATTTGAATTGTTAAATATAAATAATAATATAAGTAAAATAAATGTAATTAATATTTTATTATTTTCCTATTCATTACTTTGCTAGAGTATTGAATAAAAGGATTAATAATAAGAATGTAGAGTTTCTTCTACCATTTAAATGAATTTAAATATGTTTTTAATACTACAAACCATTGAAATGTATATGGTCTCCTTCATTGAGCATTTATTGTTTTTAAGAAGCATTTAATTATTTTAATAAAAATCCCTATTTTTATTAAAAATTTAAATCCTTATTAATTATAGTTTTAAATCACATGTATTTTACTTATAATGTTATGATTAATATTTAACAATTCAACTTCACTTCTCGCGAATTAAAAAATATAAATAACAAAACACAAAATAAGTTATACAGTACTACAAACACGAAAATTTTATTATTGTTAATATAAAATTTTCTCTTTAAAATTCAAAGATAAAAATTTTCCACGAAAAAACTTCTTATCATGTTTTCTTCTATTTTCTAATAACTTGAATATTTTTTTCACACTGTTAAATTCTTTTTTTTTCCATTTATCTAGTACTTTCATGTCTGTTTATTTTCCATACAGCTATTAATTTTTTTCTCAAAAACGCTAATAATTCCTTTTATTAACAAATCTTTAACTCTAATAATTCTCAATAAAGACCTTTTTTTTTTTTTCCTTTTGTGTGTCCTTTTTTTGTCATGTAGGTAAGCTGGTAATAATTCTGCATCCAACTTTTTTTATTCTATTTTATCCTCTATATTTACTGCCTGATTTATTTACTATCCATAATTTACATTTTTAATTTATTAAATTGTCATTCAATGAATTTGCTATAATAATGAAAAACAAATTATTAAAGAGAATATGAAGTTTTCTCTAGTAATTAAATGGATTTTAAATCTAATATTAATGATATAAACAAATAAACTACAATAATGCGGTTTATTGTGAATTTACTTTGATAAAAATATGTATTTTTATTAAAAACATATATTCTCATTAATTATTAATTTTTAAGTAAAAAATAATTATTGCTTTTTATAAGTAATTTTCAGTAATTTAAGTTCACTGCTTTTAAAAATAATAAAAATACATAAATAATAAAAAAAAATTTTAATTATATTAATATCACTTAACGAAAATTTTATTCTTAAAAATTAAAAAATATTCTTATGAAATTTTTTCTTTCTAAAAAATTTTTCTCTTTTAATTTTTTTTTTTTTTTAAAAATAAAATATATTTCTATAAAAAAAATTTAAACAAAATATTAATTTTTCCTTTTCTTAACTAGATCTTGTGCATGAATAATCCTATATTCTCTGCTAAACCATTAATTTTTATTCTCTTAATGGCTATCAAACCTACAAAAAAGAAATTTCAAAATATTTAATTTATTATTTTTTTTTTCATTTTTTCCCTGATCTTTCTTATATTCGGATTCTGTTTTATTGTCTCCCATCTCTTCCTTACATTTAGATAAAAATTTCTCAAATTCTGAGTCAATTTCTTTCATAATACTATCAATTTTTTTGCTTTTTTCTTCATCTGAAATATCACATCGACGAGGAATTAAATATAGATCTTTAGCATTCGCAGCTGTAATTTTATTAATTTCAACATTCCATTTTTTGTCTTTCCATTTAGAGTCCATTCCACTTGTTTCTTGATCAAATCGCTTCCACATTTCTGGAATAATGACCTTATTCCATTGATCGTACGGATCCTTGTATTGAACCGGATTTTTACCTTTTTTTTTTTCATTATCTAATGGACGATCTTTTAGGCATCCTTCAGTGTTAGTTTGCTTTTTTTCTTCTGTGTTACCCTCTGTTAATATTCTTTCATATTTTAACTCATTTTTTGTTTGCAATATATTTTTATCAATCAATGTTATATAGGAATCATACTATGAATTAAATAAAAATTAAAACAAAAAAAGAATAAAAGCGAAAAAAATTTATATCAAAAAAAGAAAAGATATGAAACAAAAATGAAAATAAGGATTGCGTGTATTTTCAA
>NW_021628343.1:0-3766 GCF_900005855.1 Plasmodium gallinaceum | reverse complement strand
TTTGTATGAAATTATTACTTATTTAAATTGGAAATATCTATAAAAATTAAAAGAAAAAGTTAAATATGATAAAATTAAAAATTCAACTTCAAAAAATTAAGATAACATAAAAAAGAAATTGAACATTGGATTATAAGTTGTAAATAAGATATTAGAACATATATAGTTACATATGTTATAATTATTTAAATTATTTAAAGATGTAATTATGGTAATTTTATACATATTTCATTTACTCAATTATTACAATTTTACTATTAAGATTGATATATTGGCATAAAAGTATTAACAAAGCTACACTATATATTGATGAAAAATAAAAATAAAAATTAAACTATTAAATGATATTATTAAAAATAAATGTAAACATTTCTATAAATATAAATGGAATATAAACATAAAAATTACAATAAGAAAAATGTTATATAACTTTTTATGTTTAAAATTTTTTTGTATCTTATTTTAATGATTCTTTTAAAATATAAAGTTGAAATGCAAGTAATATATATATATTATATATCCTCTTTTTTGAAAAACTATATTATTTTCTTTCTTTTTTTTTTTTTTTTTTTTTTTTGGTTAATTGAATAGATTTTATGGTATTTATATAATAATATATTATATTTTTTATATATTTAACAGATATGTAAATTATAGAATATGCAAATGGATAATAAATTATCTTTCTGATATAAAAATTGATAAGAATGAAATAAAGTTTCATTTAAATTATAGTAGATATATCTTTGTATTAGGTTAACAAAAAGCAATATTTTGAAAATTATCTACAAGTAAATCTTTCATTTTATCTATACATAAGATTAATTTATAATACATAAAATACATACATTTAAAATACATGACAAATTTTAGAAAGAAAAATAAGGAATATTTCATTTTGGGTTATGTTATTCCTCATCTTTAATAGAAGCAGAAGTATATAAATATTAAAAGATGCTATCTACAATATTTATTTAATATTAAATAAAACAAGAAGAGAATAAAAAGCTAAATAAATTTAAAATGTTAAAATATATAAAATTTAGTTTAATAAGCTTCTTCTGTAAACATTTAAAAATAAATAAGATACTATATTTTCAAAAAAAAAAAAAAATTCATAATTACCTTATATAAATGCTTTTTCCTATTAATATTTATATAAATATTTATATTTTTTTTATTTTTTTACCTTCTTTTGCTATTATCTTATCAAGTTCTTTTTTCCACTTTAAATTAAACTCACTTCCTTCTTCATTAACGTTCATATTTTATTCTCTTTTCCACTTTTCATTTTTTTCCATTATGCTCTTTTCCAACTCTTCCTTTTATCATTTTCTTTTCCCACTCTTCTTTTCTTTTAGAATTTTCTTTTCCAACTTTTTCATTATTTTTAGCATTTTCTCTTCCCCTTCTTCCTTATTTTTTAGTATTTCCTTTTCCAACTGTTCTTTTTCTATTATGTTTCTTTTTTCCCAATCTTCGCCTTTTTGTAGAATTCGCTTTTCCCACTCTTCCAATTGTTTTAGCATACTCTCACCACACTCTTGCTTTTCTTTTTGCGTTCTCCTTTCCCACACTGCCTTTTCTCTTAGAACTCCCTTTTCCCATTCTTCCATTTCTTTTTTTTTTTTTAGCAATTTCTTTTCACGATCTTCCATTTTTTTTTTTTCTTTTAGCATTTTCTTTTCCAAATCACCTTTCATCTTTTTACTGCTATTATCCCATATCTTCTGCAACCTATCTCTCTCATGTTTAGCTTTCAATTTAGGAGAGTGAGCTCTCTATAAATGATTACAAATGATTTAAAATTTTATTTTTATAATATATATAAAGTTTATAATTATAAATTTTATTTTACCGCAAAACGAAGGAAAGAAATAATAATGATAGCTAACTGAAAAATATTTAACGACTTTTTATAAAGAACATTTATTGGTGTAGCTGAATCCAAATTGATATCTTTAGATGGATTTTGAATGGCATCACATGAATTCAAATCATCATATAATGGATTTTCTGGTATTGAAACAGTTGCATCTTTAATTTCCCTATGAGCGAAACCTGCAGTTGAATCTCCCTCATTTAGTGTCTCACTATAGCCAATATTAATAGCATCACTAAGATTAAGATCCATTTTTGGTATCTTTAATAATGTAAAAAAAATTATTGAGAAATTATTTCTAATATTGTTTTTAATGATTTTTAAAATATTTACCTTTTTTTTCAGTAAGGATAATATAAGTTAAAAACAAAAAATGTTGAAATATAAATTAGAAATTAACAAGTAACTTAGACAATATGATTTTTGGAAAAAAAATTAGTTTTAAAATTTTTTTTTAAATTTAAACGCAGAAATGTCTATTAAAAGCTAAATTTATAACTACAACATAAAAATTTTAAATTTAAAATTCTAAATCCCACATCCTTAATCCTAAAATTATTAATTATATACTATAACCTCTTATTTATTATATATTTTTAATTATATTATTTATAATGGAAATATTGTTTAAACATTAAAAAAATAATAAATTTTTAGTTAATCTTTTATACTTACAAAAAAAAAATTCCTTTTCGTTTTTTTATTTAATTTTTTTATCTAAATTAAAAGAGAATAATATAAAATATTATTTAGATATGCAAAAAAAAAAATGTTATATTCTTTTTTTACTTAAAATATTTTTAGAATAGTTTATATTTAGATACAATTATATAGAGCTTTAAAAATTTCTTTTTTTATTTTTATATATTTTTTTTATTTATTTTTTTTTTTTTTGAAAATTATTTATTAAAACCATGCAATTTTATCCTCGTTTAATTTATTATGACAATTATTACTATTTCAATAAAAAATGTAAAGTTAATTTAAATTAAACATTAGAAAGATTATGGTAATAACAAAAAATAAATATCACAACAAAATAGATACATATTCTATAAATACATTTTTATTTTTATTTTATTTTTTTTTTTTTTTGATGACTTTTTTATGTTTTTGTTTTATATTTATTTAATAATTATACATACTAACAAAAAAAAAAAAAAAAAAAAAAAAAGATATATTTTATCGTAACTACCAACTAATTTATATAAAAACATTAATAACAACATTTAAAGAAAAATAAAAATAAATATATATATAAATATATATATATATATATAATAGGAATTATAGAATAGTACTTTTAAAAAAATTCTAATACATTTTCAAGAAAATATTTAAAGTAATATTATCTACAACTATTCTATACAATAAAAAAAAAAAAATAATAATAATTAATCAAAAAAAGTAATTTAACTAAATTTAATAATTAAACATAGATAAATATCTAAATTATTATTCACATTACTATCATCATCTTATAATTTTTATAAAACTTAAAGCATATTTTTTTTTTTAAAGATTTTTCTATTTAATCATATTTAAAGATAATAAAAAAAAAAAAAAAAAAAAAAAAAAAAAATTAAATATTTATTTTTTAATTTTATTTACAAGAGAAAATAACAGTTTTTTATGAAAATAGTATTTTTATTTAGAACTAGTAATGTAAAAAAAGTAATATGTAAATTTTTTTTTTTTTTTTTTTTTTTTTTTTTTAATATATTAACAACTTACTAGTATGAGAACATCAGAACATCAAGGGTTAAACAACCAGGAAAATTCCCTATTCTAAAGGGAATCCCAAGAATAATTCTTGGGAATAGAGGGATTAAGAAATTTAATTTATTCTGAAACCAAAGCTCCTAGAGTCATGGAATTTCTAAC
>NW_021628342.1:0-4037 GCF_900005855.1 Plasmodium gallinaceum | reverse complement strand
CCCTAAACCCTGAACCCTAACCCTAAACCTAAACCCTGAAACCCTGAACCCTAAACCCTGAACCCTGAACCTAAAACCTGAACCCTAAACCCTGAACCCTAAACCTAAACCCTGAACCCTAAACCTGAAACCTGAAACCTGAAACCTGAAACCTGAAACCTGAAACCTGAAACCTGAAACCTTAACATATAAAACCTAAATACTGAATTCTTAAGATTAATTCTATAAAGATAAAAAAAATGTATTAAAAAAAGTTGTATTCAGAAATAAAATGTATTAAAAAAGGTATTGAAAAAAAAGTTGTATTCAGAAAAAAATTGTATTAAAAAAAAAATATTAAAAAAATTGTCATAATAAAAAAGTTGTATTAAGAAAAATGTTGTATTTAAAAAAAAGTATTAAAAAAATTGTTATAATAAGAAAGTTATGTTAATTAAAAAATAATATTAAAAAAAGTGTTAAAAAAAAAGTATTAAAAAATAAAAATTGTATTAAGAATAAAGAAGAAAAAAGTAATAATAAAAAAAATTGTTAATTTATAATACAAAAATAGTTACATTAAAAATAAAGTTGTATTAAAAAAAGAATGTCCTAAGAATAAAGAAGAAAAAAATAATAATAAAAAAAATTGCTAAAAAGTTGTAATACAAAAACAGTTACATTAAAAATAAAGTTGTATTAAGAGAAAAATAATAATAAAAAAATGGACGTATTAAGAAACAAATTGTATTAAAAAAAAAGTGCTAAAAAAATTGTTACAATGAAAAAGTTGTGCTAAGAAAAAAATGATAATAAAAAAAAAAATGTCCTAAGAATAAAGGGGAAAAATGTAATAATAAAAAAGGTGTTAAAAAAAAAATTGTCCTAAAAATAAAGGAGAAAAATATAATAATAAAAAAAGTGTTAAAAAAAAAAAGTTCTAATGCAAAAACAGTTACAATAATAATAAAGTTATATTAAGAGAAAAATTATAATAAAAAGAAAGATGTAACAAGAAAAAAATGATAAAAAAGTTGTAATAAAAATAAAGTTACAGTAAAAATAAGGTTGTATTAAGAAAAAAATTATAATTAAAAAAAATTGTATTAAGATTAAAATTGTAATAAAAAAAAAGTTGTATTAATATTAACATTGTAATAAAAAAAAAGTTGTATTAATATTAACATTGTAATAAAAAAAAAGTAGTATTAAGAAAAAAATGATAATAAAAAAATGTTGTATTAATATTAACATTGTAATAAAAATAAAATCGTATTAAGAAAAAAATGATAATAAAAAAAAGTATTAAGAATAAAATTGTGATATAATTAAGATTGTATTAAGAAAAAAATGATAATAAAAAAAAGTGTTAAGATTAAAATTGTGATATAATTAATATTGTATTAAGAAAAAAATGATAATAAAAAAAAGTTGTATTAAGATAAAAATTGTAATAAAAATAAAGTTGTAATGAGAAAAAAATGATAATAAAAATAAGGATGTGTTAAGAAAAATATGATATTAAAAAAAAAGTTGTATTAAGAAAAATATGATATTAAAAAAAAAGTAGTATTCAGAAAAAAATGATATTAAAAAAAAGTTCTATTAAGATTAAAATTGTAATATAAATAAGATTGTATTAAGAAAAAAATGATAATAAAAATAAAGATGTGTTAAGAAAAAAATGATAATAAAAAGAAAATTGTATTAAGATTAAAATTGTAATATAAATAAGATTGTATTACGAAAATAATGACAATAAAAAAAACTTGTATTATGATTAAAATTGTAATATAAATAAGATTGTATTAAAAAAAAATGATAATAAATAAAAAATTGTATTAAGATTAAAATTGTATTAAAAAAAAGTTGTATTAAGAATAAAATTATAATAAAGAAAAAGTTGTGATAATAAAAAAAGATTATAATTTAAAATAATTCAAGTAATAATCTATTCCTATATTTATTCCACAAAGCATTATGCTTATATATAAATAATATATAAATATTACTACTATCTTTTTATTTCACAAAAATGTATATAATAAATATACACATCAAACAATTATTCAACATTAATAAATACAATAAAATAAATAAATTACACTACATAAAAAAATGATTATATTAGAAAATAAATAAAAAAATAAAATGTAAATATAATCAACAAAAACATAACAAATAAATAATCATAACTAAATACATCTAATACAAAAGAATAATAAATAAATATATAGTGCACAAATGTATAATAAATAAAAATAAAACGGATTACTTTGAAATAAATAATCCTAAAAATAATCACTAATTAAATACCGATAACAAGAATTTAATTGATATATACTCAACAAATAAAGTTACAAAAAATTTAAACCAACAAACTTCCAATAATTATAAACTTAATAAATTTTTACTCAATAAATATAACCTTCACCCTTTTCCTCACAACATGCATATTCAAAATAAAAATTATAAAATTCAACAATAATATTTTTATAAAATTTATACCATGTTATAATATTCATACAGTCAACTTATATTTTTACCTTCTCTTAATTTTTAATATACTTATTCAATTCTTAATCGTAATGTCAACTTAATAATATAAATAAATAAAAATAAAAAAAATTATAAAAAATGCTAAATAATTATTAAATTTTTAATAATGAAAAACCATAAATGTAATCATAAATATTCATAAAAAACTAGGTTTCACCTATAATATTCCTGCGAAAAAAATAATCAACTCCCATAAAAATCATATAAAATGCTAAAAAAAAATAAAACACATTTACTTTGCTCACAGACTTTCTCAGTAAATCATTCATTGTAATTTATATTGTAAAAACATAAATATAAAAAAAACAACTCAATTCCTAGAAACCAGAAAGGCAGAAAAGACAAACATGACCTCTTCTGTCCCATTGGCCAGCAGTGGAGTACTGTTCTCTGTATGGGTTTGGGGAGATTCAAAAGCATTAATGCCTCCTTCCAGGCATGCCTTTATTGTTAATCATAGTCTTTCCTCCTACTGATCCTCTTCTTTTTCAGATGCAAAATGCAAAAAGTGATTTATAAGACTATGACTGTATTCTGGAAGTTAGGATGCTGAATTCCATTTCTTCTGCCAAGGACTGTTCCAATGTTTTAACTAGTCTTTGTATGTCTGCTCTATTGCCTTTACCATAGTGTGCAAGAGACAAATCTGAAGTGAGTTCTGGTTGACTTGCTCTAGGGAGCATGCACAGAACAAGTTGTTTGAAACAAAGTGCATTCTCTTGAAAAAGCAAGGTTATTCATCTCCCCATAGTATTGAATGAACATCTCAGATCAAAGCAGGGTCTTGCTTTCCCCTTATATCACTGTCCAGCAGCAAATAAAATTAAGAATCTAAACAAATATCTTATTTTCTCTGTTATTTACCAAAAAATAATAAAAAAAAAATTAGTTTTTTAAGATATATCTAAAATTAAAAGATCATAATGTAAAACATAACTTCCTTTTATGAATACAGTATAATGATATATTTCCTACAAGTGCACTTTATATTTAACTAATCTTTTTTTATTATATTTAATTTTATTATATCTAATAAGATTCCGTTAAAAATGATAAACGAGTAAATAATATACATTATTATAAAATAATAAAAATTACTTCAATAGAAAACAAATAAGCTAAAGTTTTGAATGTAAGCATTTGAATAATAAAACTATAGAAAAGAAAAAAAAATCAAATAATAAAAAAAAAAAAAAATGTTAGTATGTATAATTATTACATAAATATAAAAAAAAAACTTAAAAATGTCATCAAAAAAAAAAAAAATAAAAATAAAATAAGAATGTATTTATAGAATATGTATCTATTTTGTTGTGATATTTATTTTTCGTTATTACCATAATCTTTCTAATGTTTAACTTAAATTAACTTCACATTTTTTATTGAATTAGTAATAATTGTCATAATAAATTAAACGAGGATAAAATTGAAACAAAATGGCAAATAAAATTCCAATGATTAAAATTACATTTTTGTCAAGGTAATACGATCTCATATTT
>NW_021628340.1:0-2500 GCF_900005855.1 Plasmodium gallinaceum | reverse complement strand
ACTAAAAAAAGAATTGAACGGAATAAAAATAAAATTACCTCCGATGACAAGAAACTTTTATGTTGATGGTTATGTTCCTACTCCACATTAATCTTTTAATTCATAAAATTTTAAAAATAATTATTTTGGTTTCTTTGTTTTTATATGTATTTAGAAGATTAATAAAAAAAAAAAATAAAAAAAAAAAAAAAAAAAAATAAAAAAACAAAAAAATAAAAAAAATAATTGACAAAAAAATTATATGTATAAAATTTTCTTCTACAAAATTCATCAAAAACATATTTCATTCCTCAAGAAAAAAAAAATTCTTTTTTTTTTTTTTTTTTTTTTTTTTTTTTATTGATAACAAATCTATTTTCACTTGATTTTTTTTTTATCAATTTTTTTTCCTAACGGTCTTTTTACTTTTTTTTTAAAAAAAAAGTACATACAAAAAAAAAATTGATCATCATTTTTTTTTTGTGTGTGCATGACCAACTTCGTATTCTTCATTTAACTAGTCCTTTTATTTTCCAAAAATGTTAATAAAGTCTTTTATTAACCAATACCTCAAAAATGAAAACATTCTATTTAAACGATAGATAGAAAAATATGTATAAGGATTTAAATATAATAAAAGAAAAAATATTTGTGTAAATTTAAGGTAATAATATTAGTAGTATAACTTCATAAGAGTTATCAGATTATGAAAAGAATTAATTGAAGTATTTGAGCATTAACCATCAATGCAAACTTTCCTTATCTTTACCATTCATTTATTAATAATATCATCGATATAATTTCAATAATATTTAAAAAAATAAAATGAGTAAAAATATATTTAATTGCGCATGCTGAAATGCTTGAATAATAGGCACATAGAAATGCTTAAACTGAAATTAAATATGCGAAAAGTATGTAAACTAAAAAAAAAAAAATTATTCTTGCACTAAAAGTGAATTAAAAAAAAAAATACTTTCTTTAAAAGTAAATGCATTAAAAGAAAAAAATTCAGATGTGTTTAATTATATTTTTTTTTTTTTAGTACTTATAAATAAATGTATAAAAACATATATATATTTTTTTATTATGTTTTTTTTAAATAGAAAAAAAAAAAAAAAAAAAAAAATAGCTGATTCATAATTTAAGTGAAAATAAGCAAATTGTTAATTTAACATTTTAGCAAAATATTGAAGCATTTATGAAATTATTTTTTTTTTAATTTTAATAAAATCAAGTTAAAATTAAAATTTTAAGTATTTTTTATATATTAGATAGAAATAAATAAGATAAAATATGATTTTTTTTTTTTCAAAAAGATGCTTTATTTAACAAGCAAGAGGAAATAGTTATTTTTATATTTTTAGCTTTTTAAAATTGTTATAAAGATATCTTTTTTTTTTTTTTTTTTTTTTTTTTTAATAAAATAAAAAAAAAAAAAAAAAAAAAAAAAAAAAAAAAAAAAAAAAAAGAGAAGAAAGCAATAACTGAGTATGAGTGAGTTGATTGTGTGTGAATCCAAAGACGGATCATGGGATGACTGTAATCTGCTTGCAGCTGGCAGCTGCTGGGTGACATTATGCTCAGCCTGGGTCTGCAACATGCAGCTGGCTAGCAGCAATCCTGTTGCTGGGCAGCTCAATTCTTCCTAAAGTCTTACTGAGTTGAGAAAAACCTAATTGCTCTGTCCTTCAGACAGGTTACACTTTAAAATGTTGTCTATGTTGCCTGAGTAACAGGTCTGGTATAAGGGTGAAGATGAAAAACAACCTCCTGCATGAATTTCATGTTCACAAAGGTTACCAGATAGAAAAGAGGAAGATAGTTTTGTCTGTCTGAAAAGCTGCTCTTCTGACTTACTACTCCAGTTCTCTTATGTCACTAAAATCTCCTAAGTCCAAATTCTTGACCCAACTCATGTATACAGAAACTATTTGGTTTGCCAGTCAGATATGTTGTTTGCCATTGCTCTGCCATAAGATGTCATTTTTTTTTTTTTTTTTTTTTTTTTTTTTTAAAGATACTTAGTTTAAGATACATATATTTTTTGTATTATTTATTTTTTATTCTTCTTAATATATTTTTTTTAATACATATTAACATGCAATTATTTTTTTGTGCATTTTTAGTTACATAGATTATTAAAAAAAAAAAATAAATAAAATAAGAAAAAATTGTGGTAAAAAAATATTACATATTCAGAATTTTCGGTCATAATTCTTACGCATATATTAGACTATTAAAGTCTCAATAAAAAAGATGTATGTAATATATGAAAATAGGAAAAAAAAAAAAAAATAAGTTTATCTAACTTTTAAGATTATATAAAATAATTTTAAAAAAAATAGGAAAAGCACACAAATATTAAAAAAAAAAAAAAAAAAAAAAAAAAAATTCACACTATTCAATTCTTTTTTTCATGTCTATTTATTTTCCATACAGCTATTAATTTTTTTCTCAAAAACTCTAATAATTCCTTTTATTAACAAATCTTTAACTCTAATAATTCTCAATAAAGACT
>NW_021628339.1:0-4369 GCF_900005855.1 Plasmodium gallinaceum | reverse complement strand
TATACAAGATTCCTATGCATGTAAAACAAAAAAAAATATTTAAAATAGTTATACTAATGTTTAATTCAAAAAACATCCCATTATATATACTTTTAGTTTTAACCATGTTCTATAATGAATTAAATTAGAAACTAATTTTTTATAGAAAGAAAAATAAACTACATGTCGTAAAAAAAAAAATGATAAAAATTACAATTATTTAAATTGTTAATAAAAAAAAAAAATAGATAATAGTATTAAATCAATAATAAAATTAGTTAATATATCTTATGGATACTATAGTAATGAAAAAAGAAATACAAATGATATAAGTTCTTTAGAGATTTCTCTGTTATTGAATGTATTTACTATATTTAATATACAATTAATTATAATTTTGTTATAATGTTAATTTGAAAAATTAGCAGCATGCTAATTAAAAGATCATTAAAAAAATAATTTAAAATTAAATTTTATTCATTTTACTGTATTAATGCATTTAAAATCGAATGATACTTTTTATGAAAGTAAAAATTAAAACAAAAAGAAAAGATAAATAAAAATAAATTCAATTTATAAAAATACTATCTCAAATAATTAAAGAAAATTTAATAAGAAGGTACTTATGATTGTATCTAATGAAAAAAATATATTTTGTAATAAAAAATAACAAATTAGTGAAAATTTTACCTCATCCATTACATAAAAATACTTAGATATAATTATTGAACTTTAATAATGAAATAGAATATTTAAAAATTTATATGCATGTATTTCAATTATTACATATTATTAATAATTTAATAAAAAAAAAAATCAATATCCTTTAAAATAATAAATAATATATACATATCAATTATGAAATAAGAAATAAATATGATAGCAAATATTTTACTTGTTGAAGTAATTTTACAGTTAACTGTAACATGCATGTGAATAAAATTATATGTAATTTATTTCTATAAAAATGCTAGTAAAAAATATAAATATTTAAAAGAATTTTAAAATATAAAGTTTCTGCATTTAATATAAGTTTTATTAAAGTATATATAGAAAAAAAATAATAATAAAACAAAAATTTGGGATTTGTTTTTAATCATTAAGAAAAAAAAGATATATTTATCCTATTATGAAAAAATATTACATTTTAAGAATTATATGAAATTAAATCAATTAACAAATTATACCTAAATTTATTCTGATGTCCGCTATTAGTTGATTTATTAGTAAAGTGATCAATAGTTTCTCTTTAATAATGAGAAAACAAGTTAATACAGAGCATGTAGAACGTTATATTAATTTTAAATGTTACAAAATTATATTGATGCTACGAATGTATATACCTTATATATACTATTTAAATAATTAGATATTTGTTTTTTTTTAAAGTAATTTATTTATTCTAATAAAAATTTATCCTTATTAAAAATATAAATTCTTTCTAAAAATATTGATTGTATGTAAAATAATTCATTACAACTAATAATTTTACATTGAAGCTACTAATAATATTCAAAAACACATAAAAATTATATAATAATAAAAACAGGATACTTTTTAATTTTCTTTCAAAATTTCAATTCAATTATTTATTGAATTTAAAATTAAATTAATTATATATAATTTTTTATCATGCTTCAAAAAAAAAAAATACAACTATCTAGAACAAATTGAAAAGATATTTAAAAAAAAGCAATAATTTTTTTTTTTTTTCTTTTGATAACTAAAGAATTTGCATGTTTAATTCTCAGTTTTTTGTATTAGTAGCTATTATTTCATAAAAGGAAAATAATATATTTTATTAATAAAAATATAAAATTTTGAAGATTTAAAAGATAAAAAATGTATATATAATAATGATTTATTGGTGTATTAATAGAAATAATTTAACATATTACATTAAAAAAACACTATAAATAACTTATTTTATTTAATATTGGTAGTATTATAATAGTTAAAATAAAAATAAGTGTTCGGATATAACAATGGTTATTAAAAGGCTTCATTAACCTTTCTGATTACAAAAAGGACTAGATATATGAAGAATACGTAGTTGGTTGTTCTAACGAAAAAGAAAAAAAAAAAAAAAAATTACTGGAATTTTTTTTTTGAGATATTTTTCTTTTGAAAAATAGAGATACGTAAAAAAAAAAAAATATATTCATTTTTTTTTAAAATGATTTAATTCAGAGAGAGAGAAAAAAATTGGTGAAATTAAAATCGAGAGTAAGATTTATCACCAATAAAAATAAGATCCTAAAAAGATAATAATATTTTCATAAAAGAGGTTAATTTTCATAATATTTATATTTTGAATTTGTGAGAGAAAATTTTATATATATGATAATAACATTTTCACTTAATTAATATTTATATAATTTATTTGCATTTTTACTAATTGTTTATGTTTGTTAATTCAACAGAATATATATAAATTTCTAAACATAACTCATAACAAAGAAACAAGTAATTTACATTTAATTAATAGTCAATATTCAATAAGGATTTAAATTTTTAATAAAAATAGGGATTTTTATTAGTGTAAATAAATTCCTATTGAAATTAAAGAATGCTGAACCAAGTAGAGCATTCGATTAAGAATTACTCGTTTAAAGTATATAAAAATATATATAAATACAACAAAATCGTAGAGGCATCTCTACATGCTCTTTATTAATTTGTTTGTTCAGCACTCTAGCAAAAGTCACCTAACACCCAGTTAATAAATCACTAATATAAAATATTCTTATATAAATTTAAAAATAATACACTAAAAGAAACTTTTTTTGTCAACAATTATCCCTTCTATTTTCCCTTACTCTTAAATTATTTTCTTAAAAAAAATAAATACATTTTTTATGTATTTTAAATTTAATAAAAAGGAAATAAAAAAAAAATTTATAAATTTATGTTTTCTTTTTAATCTACCATTCGCATGGCTAACTATTTATTTTCCATTCAGATATATCTTTTTATTTCCAAAGAGGTTAATAATGCCTTTTATTAACCATACTCCATCACCAAGAGAAAGTAATAGCTATTACTTAAATTTTGTTATTTTTAATTTGTTTTATTATACCAAGTCCTTTTTATACTCCTTTTTCAATTTTCCTGTCTTAATTATTATTTTCATAAGGTGTTACATTGTTTTGTCTAAAAGCGTCGAAATAATCCTTATTCTTCAATTCATTAGTGAAATATGGTTTCTTTTATTATTGTTAATAACTTATATTAGATTCTACAATAGCGTTTTATACACTTCCTTCGTTTTATTACTCAAAAGTTTAAATTTTTTTAATGGAATTTGTATTTCTTTATCTTTATAAGATGTAGGTATCTCTTTTAGAATTCCATTTTTAGGTTTAGTTACTCTACTGGTTAATAAAAGGCTTTATTAACCTTTTTGGAAAATAAAAGGACTAGTTAAATGAAAAATACGAAGTTGGTCATATGCACACACACAAAAAAAAAATTGATGATTTTTTTTTGTTTGTACTTTTTTTTTTTAAAAAAAGTACAAAGACTGTCAGGAAGAATTTTGATAAAAAAAAATGCAAAGATCGTCAGAAAAAAAATTGATTAAAAAAATCAATTTTTAAAATATTTGTATAAAAAATAAAATAAGAAAAAAAAAGGAATTTTTTTTTTTTGAAAGGAAGGAAATGAAATAATTTTTGTTGCGATGAATTTTGTAAAATAAAATTTTATACATATGACAATAAAATTTTCACGTAATCAACATTCATATAATTTATCTGCGTTTTTACTAATTGCTAATGTTTGTTAATTCAACAGCAATATATTTAAATTGCTGAGCATAACTCATAACAAAGAAATAAATAATTTACATTTAATTAATAATCATTGTTCAATAAGGATTTAAATTTTTAATAAAAATAGGCGTTTTTATTAAAGTAAATAAATGTCTATTGAAATCAATGAATGCTGAATGAAATAGATTACATAATTAAGGATCACTCGTTCAAAGTATTTAAATATATATATAAATTCATTAAATTAGTAGAGGAAGCTTTACATACCCTTTATTAATTTGATTCATCAATACTTATAGCGAAGTCATTGAAAAGGAAATTAATAAATGACAAAACCTTTAAATAAGCAATTAATAGAGCACTAATTTAGCAAAAAATTTTCCTTATTTTCATTAAAACATAAATATCCCTTATAAAATTATTTAATTATTGGTAAAATATTTATATTATATAAAATAATAAATTTTCGTTAAAATTATTGATATATTTTTCAAAGATTACTCCAATTCAAAGCAAAAATGATTATTTATGTATGATTTATCTTTTGTTAATAGTTATATCATTGACTATCTTATTTATTTATATATTAATGTTACAATTACCAAATAATAATTATA
>NW_021628338.1:647082-649497 GCF_900005855.1 Plasmodium gallinaceum | reverse complement strand
AAATAGTTTATATTTTTTTTTTTTTTTTTTTTTTTTTTTTTATATATAGAAGAAGCATTAGTAATTTTTTTTTCAAACTTATTTGGAACATTTATATATATAAGTGTTATAAAAATGATTAATAGAAATAATGTGGATTTTCATTTAAGTAATATAATTGTTGAATATATTCAGAAAAAAAAAATTCATAAAAATAGATCTTTTTTAACTGCTTTTGTATATCCGAAGATTCCGTATTTTTTAAAAAAAATAATTATGAAAATTTTAATTTTTTCATGTCCTTATAGTCATATTGGAAATAAATATATTGATAGAGTTTTTATGAATAATGTTGAATTATATTCATCAATTATAATGGATTTTTACTTAAATGAATTTATTTGTTCTTTTTTAAGTTACGTTTTATTATATATTTATTTATTTACAAAAGACAATTTATCTTATCCTATTCAAATTAATTTAATTTTTACTCAATTAATTTTTTTATTTTCAAATGATAGTAGTCATCTTATTGGAGGACCTTTTATGAGTTTAAGTTGGATAATTAATGATTGTATACAAAAAAAATTTAAATTTCTTTTTTTATTTTTTTTAATTGTTTTTCATTATTTTGGTTATAAATTAGCTATTTTAATTCTAAAAAAACCTCACTTATCATTATTAGATGCAACCAACTATTATCAAAATATTGATCAAGATATATTACAAGATAATTTAACTGAATACGGAAAAGTAGATATCTCCTTAATAATAAATGAACACATTAAGGATAGTAATGTAGTAGATTCTTATTTGGGTAGATTTTTTCAAAAAGTTCTTAATTTATATTTATTCAAAATATCAAATAAAAAAAAAAATATCTAAAATGATATTAAAAAAAAAATTAATAAGTGTATATCATAAATTTTATTACATATAGAAAAATTATCTATAAGAAAAAATTTTTTGTCAAACTTAAAAATATTATCATTTCTTTATACATACATATATATATATTGAATAATTTTTTATTTATATATATATATATATTTTTTTTTTTTTTTTTTCTTATATAAATTAAAACTATTTAACAAACTTTTTATTGATTATATTTTTTTTTATTACTTTTTTACACTTAACTATTATAATTTTTAAAACAGATGTATATTCTTTATATCTATCTATTTACTTATATATATAAGTAATTTTATAATTTCCTAAATTTTAAACATAAACAATTTTAATAATTTCCTAAATTTTAAAAATAAACAATTTTAATAATTTTAATTACATGCCTATACTTATACATTTAATTTATTTTTTAATAAAGTTAATAAAAGAAAAAAAAAAAAAAAAAATAAATATAAAAAAATAAATGAAAACTGTTTTTCTAATTAACAAGAGTATTTTTATTGCTATTTATTCAGAAAAAAGGAAAATAAAATTATATATATAGGTGGGTATAACGTATTTCTAATTTCGCTTAGTAATTTTTATATTTTTTTTTTTTTTTCTTAATTTACAACTATGTAAACATTTTGTAAAATTATTTGAATTAAGAAAAACATCTTAAAAAAAAAGCATAATAAGAAATAAAAAAAAGAGAAAATGTTTATCTTTTAAAATTAAAATTAGTATAAAAAAAAAAACTAAATTTTTTCTATTTTTGTGTCCTATATGTTGATCCTTATATAATGCATTTCTAAGTTTAAAAAAAAAAAAAAAAAAAAAAAAAAAAAAAATAAAATTATATGAAATTAAATCAAATTTAAAAAGAAGAAAAAAAAAAAAAAAAAATGATATTAAAATAAATTTATTTTTCTTAAATATGAATTAAATTATTATTGATTTGTTTATTTTAAAGAAATCCTTTTTATTTTTTTTTTTTTTTTTTGGTTAATAAAAATGAAAAATAAAAATAAATATGATTATCTATTAAAATTACTACTAGTAGGTGATTCCAGTGTAGGTAATTTGTTTACTATTTTTATATCTACTTTTTTTGTAATTTTATCATATATATATATATACATCTTTTTTCATATTATTTTATTTTTTTATTAATTTATAATATATTATTTATTATTTTATAATTTTTTTTATGTTATATTTTTTATTAAAGGAAAAAGTAGTATATTATGCAGATATTCCGATAATCAATTTGAGGAAAAAGTTTTATCAACAATAGGTTATTATAAAAAACAAAAAAAAATAGAGAATATATAAATTATTATATATATATATCTATTACTTATTTACTTTTTTTAGGTATTGATTTTAAGGTAAAATATTTAAGAATAGATAATAAGACAATAAAAGTGGGTATTTGGGATACAGCTGGTCAAGAGAGATTTCGGACTTTAACTTCAGCTTATTATCGAAATGCGCATGCTATTATTCTTGTATAGTATACAAAAAAAAAAAAAAAAAAAAAAA
>NW_021628338.1:645257-646082 GCF_900005855.1 Plasmodium gallinaceum | reverse complement strand
ATACAAAAAAAAAAAAAAAAAAAGAAATAAAATAAAATAATATACAAAATAATTATTTATTAAAATTTTATATCTTAAAATTTTATTTATAAATATTTATATTGAATTATATTTGAAATTTACAGTGATTGTACTGTTAGGGAATCATTTGAAAATTTAGATGTGTGGATAAATGAAATTGATAAGTATTCTACAAATAAAAACGCTATTAAAATGTTAGTTGCTAATAAAATTGATAAACCAAATCATGAAGTAACAAAAAGTGAAGGGAAAAATTTTGCTTTTGAAAATAACATGCTTTTTTGTGAAACTAGTGCTAAAAATGATATTAATATAACATACTGCTTTGAAGAATTGATTCAACAAATATTAAATAATCCATCTTTATTAGAATTAAGTTTTGTTACTAAAAATTTTAAATTAGGAAGGAAAGAAGAAAACAGATCTAATTGTGTTTGTTAATATATATGTTAATCTCTATTTCCTTCTTTTTATATTTGTATTTATATATTTTGTTACGCATACTTTTATATTTATTCCTATGTATTTTGTTATTTTTTTTTTTTTTTTTTTTCATTATTTTATTTACATATTATTTTATATTTATATATATATTTTTTTTTCAAAATGTATTTTATTTTATTTTATTTTTTTTTCCTTTTAATATATAACACCTTTTCATATTGTATAGAACATTTTTTTTTCTTTTTGTCTATATTTTCATTAATTCTATTTTTTGTGAGTGAATATTTATTTTTCTCTTATGTATTTATGTTATTTTTAAAAATTAAAAAAAAAAAAAAAAAAAAAAAAAAAAAAAAAAAA
>NW_021628338.1:643574-645248 GCF_900005855.1 Plasmodium gallinaceum | reverse complement strand
TTTTTTTTTTTTTTTTTTTTTATTTTTTTTTTTTTTTTTTTTTTTTTTTTTTTTTTTAAAAATAAAAAAAAAAAAAAAAAAAAAAAAAAAACATTTAGTTAGTATTATTTAACTAAATATTTTTTATTTTAAGTTTCCCTTTTTTTTCTTTCTTTTTTTTTTTTTTTTTTTTTAATAATATTTTATAAAATTTATTGAAATAAATTTTAATATCTATAGAATTTATGTATAAATTTTTTTTGTGATTTTTATATATTTTATTTTTTTATTACATGTTATAAATAAATAAAATTTTAAAAATTTTAATATATAAAATATATTATAGTTTTTTTTTTTTAAATGTACTTGGGATTTATAACAAATTAATGATTAATTATGCATTATTTTAACATTTAAAAAAAAAAAAAAAATTGCTTTACATATTTAAAAAACAAAAAGCGTAGAAAACAAATTATAGGATAAATTTTTTTATTATACTTTCCTAATTTTTAATACATTTATATTTTTTTTATAATGTTTATTTTTAACTACATGATATATTTTTATTTTTTTCTCTTTTTATATTTTTATAAGCATACTTTTTTAAATAACTCTACACTATTATGATGGAAAGTAGAGGCCATTTCATTCTTTATTAAACTTTTGCCCTTACGTTTTTAATTTAAAAATATTGAAAATATAAATTCAAGATTAAATTTTTTTTTTTTTTTTTTTTTATTTAAGTTGTTAGAATGAGAATTAATATATTAAACAGAGAATTATTTTATACTTCTATAATTAACTTTAAAAATGGAATTAGAAACTTTTCCTTATTTCAAAATAAACTTCTAAATCTAAAAACAAATGATATAATTTATAGAAATAATATTGATATAGTATCTAAAAAAGATTTTTTTTTTTATACTATTTTAAATGTTGATAGATATAAATATTTTTTGCCATATGTAACTGTAAGCAACTATAATAGAAAAAAAAAAAAAAAAAAAAATTAGTTAAATTTCAAAAAAATATTAATTTAAAATGAAAATAGATAAAATTAAAACTTAATAAATTATTATATATATTAATAACTAATCTCCACTTTAGGATAGTAAAATAACAGAGAAAAATAAAGAATATTTAAAAGCAACATTAGAAATTGAAAATATTTTATTTAAAGAAAAATATGCTTCTTTAATTCATTTTAAATACCCATCAACCATTACGGTAATTTATTTTTTATTTTTTTTTTTTTAATGATATAAATTTGTCTTATTTCTTTTTTCTTTTTAATATTTTTTTATCTATTTTTTTTAGGTTTCCAGTGAAGATACTAAAGTTTTTCACCATTTAGTAAGCTATTTAATAATAAAATAAATTAAAAAATATCATATAATTCACATAACTATTTTTAATTAAAATAACAATATATTTATTAATTTCATGAACAAATATGTATATTTTTTCTTAGTAAATTCAAATGAAATATATTATAATTTTTTTTTTTTTAATATACAAAAATTTATATACCTAAAAATGCTATGATTAACTTTTCATTTTATAGATAACAGAATGGATAATAAATGAAAAAAAAAATTGTATAAACATTGATTTCTATATAAATTTTAGAGTAATATATATATATACATATACTTTTTAACTAAATTAAAATATATAAGTATATACTAATTATTA
>NW_021628338.1:636074-638574 GCF_900005855.1 Plasmodium gallinaceum | reverse complement strand
CAATTTGTTTTTTCATTTTCATCTTCCTCATCTTCATCTTCATCATCGTCTTCATCGTCATCTTCCTCCTCCTCTTCCTCATCTTCTTCCTCTTCTGTATTTAAATTTGAGTAATTAGACAACTTAATATTCACACCTTTGTCATCCAACTTTTCACATTTATTTAAGATACTCGAGTTATCAACATCACCACTTCTTTGAATTTCATTATAGCTAAAAATTTCATTTTCTTTATTTTCTATATTGGTTGTTAAATTTGTATTATTTTCTTTTTCCTCTTCATATTCATTTTCAAAATTTTTTTCATTTTCCTTGTTTTCATTTAAATCACAAACATTATTTGTTTCTTCATTTTCTAGGTCTACTGTAAAATTTTTTTCAGAAATATTACTTTCCTTTATGTTATTTCTATTAAAAGTTTCATTATCATTTATTTCATTTTTTTCCTCATTTATGTCACTTGTTACTGTATTGTTATCAATATTTCTATCAACATTATATTCATTATTTTCATAATTTGCTTCATGACATTCATTATATATTTTCTCATTTTCATTAATATTATTACTATAATTTTCGTTTACTTCATTATTATCATCTTCATTTACTTCATTAATATCATTATTTTCATCTTCATTTACTACATTAATATCGTTATTTTCATCTCCATTTATTTCATTATTAACATCTACATTTTTTTCATTATTTTCATTATTTTCATTTATTTCATTTTCTTCATTTATTTCAATATTTTTTTCTTCATCTATTTCATTATTTTCATCTTCACTTATTTCAGTATCATTTTTAATTACATTTTTGTTTATATTAAAATTTTCATTGTAATTTTTTTCATCAAATGCATTTTCATTCTCTTCTGTTTTAGTATAAATATCTTCGTTTAAATCATTTTTTTCATTATCTTCATTCATTAAATTATTATTATTACACATTAAATTTTTAAGAGCATTAATAGTATCATGTATGCTTTCTTTCTTAATTTCATCATTTTCATTTTTCTTTTTCTCTGAATCTTTATTATCATCTTCATTTAAATTTTGTAATTTTTCATTGGTCCACAACATATGAATACCAGCATTTTTTATGCTGACGTTAATAATTTCGATTATCAGTAAAATTAAAAAATAATAAATTCTCAATGTAGTTACTTTATCACTATATTTTAATCCATTTTCTCTAATATTATAACATAACCCTATAAAAAATTTATATTAAAATATTTTAATTTTTTAAATAATGAAAAAATAGAAAAATGAATTTTATTTAAATTACTATTTTTTTATTATTATTATTATTACCTGGAAGTAATAAAAAAACTGTATTAAAAAAATTATTTGGAAAATAGCATTTTAAACAAAATAAATTTGTTTTATATATTACAAATACATTTTTATTTGCATATTTTTCTTTAAATTTTCTTGTATAATAAAAATGAAATTTTTCTATTTTTATTTCTCCTTTTTTCATAGATTCATATTCATATTTTATTTTTTTTTTTTTCTCTAAATCTATTAACATGAAATTCATCTCTAACTCCGTTAATGTACCTTGAAAAAAAAAAAAAAAAAAAAAAAATGAAAATAATTCTTAAAATTAATATTTTAATAGAATAAACATTAATATTTCCAATTATAAAAAAAAAAGGTAAAATAATATAAAGTAATAATTCTTAAAATAGAAGAATATAAAAAAAAAAAATAAATAAAAAGCAATTTTGTGAATAATTTATTTTTATTAATGTGTTTTTTTTTAAAAAAAATATGAACAAAATAATTTTTAAAATTGTATAATGATAAAACTTACTTGCTATATAAATATTTGAAGATGGATATGCTTCAATAATATATTCAGAAAATGATAAATTTTCATCTCCTACAACTAAAATATTATTTTCAGTTGTTGTATCCTGTTCATCTTTTATTTCTTTATCTTTATATGAACTAATATCGATTGAAGCATTTTCATTTTTTACACTATTTGCTACATCTTTTTTAGATTCTTCAGTGTTATTAAAGTTCAACTCTTCTATACTAAAATTTGTAGTTCCTTTATTCATTATTAATGTAAAAATTTTCCAATACTTCAACTTTTTATATAATATTTACAAAAATTTTATTTTTTTTTTTTTTAGTAAATATATTAATTATATATATATAATATATTTTTACTTTTTTTCTTTTTCTTTAAAAAGTTAAAAAAAAAAAAAAATAAATAATTGACATAAAAATTTTAAACTAACAATTATAACTTTTTTATTAAAAAAAAAAAAATCAATAAAAAGTATAACATAAAATAAAAATCATTCATATATTTTGTTGATGTGCTATCGATACAAGTTTTTCTAGATACATTTTTTTTTTTTTATTTTAGCAAATGCGTGCATATAAAATATATCTGTTTGTGCGTAATTTAATAATTAAAAATATTTTTTATCTTTTTTTTTTTTTTTTTTTTTTTTCCTTTTTTTTTTAATTTAAAAGGT